>NW_027207717.1:0-129000 GCF_963455315.2 Globicephala melas
GTAAACGAGGTTCTTGTAAACAGAGGCGTCCCAAACTTTGGGGTGGCTGTGTCTTTTTGATTTTAATTTCCCTAAGCTATAGGACCATAAGTGGAAGTGCCCTAGGCTCTGTTGCTTTGTTTTTTAGATGTTTCAGGAAACACCATACACTTCTCCCGAGTGTCTGTTGGCAATTTACATCCCGCCCATCAGCATAACAAGGCTCCCAGTTCTCCATGGCCTGTCCTGCCTTTCTGGATTTTACACTTTTTTCAGATGGCCCTTTTGACCGGGGGGAAGTGAGACTTCATTGTAGTGCAGATTTCCTTTGCAAGCTTGCTTGGTTGGCCAAAAAGGGCGTATGCGTTTTTTCCTGAATATATTCAGGAAAAAACGCATACGCCCTTTTTGACCAAGTGCATCATTGTGGACGTTCTGCCTCTTTTCCTATGCTTTCAATGCAATTCCAGTCTACCTCCTGAAATCGGTTTCCTGCAATTCTGCCCCGCTTTCAAGTCCTCTTGGCAGCCTTACTTCAGTATATTTTTGGACGATAGCTGTCATTTATAACTCTGCAGGTTTGTGAATTACAGTGCCCCTGAGCTCCTTTCTTCAACTCGCTTTCTTTTGAGCTGGCCGCAACACCGCAGGATGGCTTCAGGCCCTAATCTGGTTCCGGCACGGCACGCTGAGCCTTTGGTTAATTCCTCTTCCTGGTGGGAAATGAGAGTTAAATTTGCCCGTCCAGACACCTCCAGCTAGTCTCTCATTGGTTCTCGCTATTCCTGTTCATCTTCCGCAGAAATTGCAAACTGGGCCAAACAGGAGATTAAAGGGACGGACTCTCCAAGTCAGGAGAGTGTTAGTAAAGCGTCTGGAGTGTTGCACCGGAGTACCAGGGTACGAAAACTGAGACATATTTGAACACGTCTCCCGATCACATGGTTGATCATACTCTAGGTTCCACATGCATGTTTTAGCTGAAGGAAGAATACCTTAAACCTGGGTAGTTGAAACCCGTGGAATGGGTACCATGCAATATGACTTCAAAGGGTCTTCATTTGCTCACCGAACCTCTCCAATCCTATCACTGCTGCGTTTATGCCCCTGTACACACGCTTGATTCTCTTTCGGAGACATAGCAATCCATAGGTTTTAAGATACTTACTAGTCAGGTACATTCTTAGGCGTTTAATATGCGGTGTTGAGTCCATTTCGTTGAGCAAGGAGTAGCTCTTGTCTATTCCATATTTGGCTTAAGGAACTTTATCTGTGCTCGTTTCAATCTCTGGTTTTATGCAGCACCCCAACTCACCTTTCCCCTTAAGCAAGCATAAGTTGGTTTTCTAAATTTGAGACCCTGTTCTGTTCTGTAATTCAGTTCCTGTGTAGCCAAGTTTACATTCCGTGTATTACTGATAACTTATGATGTTTCTTTTTCTGTGTGACTTATTTCAGTTAGAATCATCATACCTGAATCCACTCATTATGCTGCTAAGGGCCTGATGACATAGATTTCATTGCTGAGTGATATTGCTTTGTAAGTAAATACCACACCTTCTTTATCCATTTTTCACTTTCTGCGATGTTGAACTTGTACTGTAAACGAGGTTCTTGTAAACAGAGGCGTCCCAAACTTTGGGGTGGCTGTGTCTTTTTGATTTTAATTTCCCTAAGCTATAGGACCATAAGTGGAAGTGCCCTAGGCTCTGTTGCTTTGTTTTTTAGATGTTTCCGGAAACACCATACACTTCTCCCGAGTGTCTGTTGGCAATTTACATCCCGCCCATCAGCATAACAAGGCTCCCAGTTCTCCATGGCCTGTCCTGCCTTTCTGGATTTTACACTTTTTTCAGATGGCCCTTTTGACCGGGGGGAAGTGAGACTTCATTGTAGTGCAGATTTCCTTTGCAAGCTTGCTTGGTTGGCCAAAAAGGGCGTATGCGTTTTTTCCTGAATATATTCAGGAAAAAACGCATACGCCCTTTTTGGCCAAGTGCATCATTGTGGACGTTCTGCCTCTTTTCCTATGCTTTCAATGCAATTCCAGTCTACCTCCTGAAATCGGTTTCCTGCAATTCTGCCCCGCTTTCGAGTCCTCTTGGCAGCCTTACTTCAGTATATTTTTGGACGATAGCTGTCATTTATAACTCTGCAGGTTTGTGAATTACAGTGCCCCTGAGCTCCTTTCTTCAACTCGCTTTCTTTTGAGCTGGCCGCAACACCGCAGGATGGCTTCAGGCCCTAATCTGGTTCCGGCACGGCACGCTGAGCCTTTGGTTATTTCCTCTTCCTGGTGGGAAATGAGAGTTAAATTTGCCCGTCCAGACACCTCCAGCTAGTCTCTCATTGGTGTTCCCTATTCCTGTTCATCTTCCGCAGAAATTGCAAACTGGGCCAAACAGGACGTTAAAGGCGCTGACTCTCCAAGTGGGGAGAGTGTTAGTAAAGCGTCTGGAATGTTGCACCCGAGTACCAGGGGAGGAAAACTGAGACATATTTGAACACGTCTCCCGTTCACATGGTTGATCATACTCTGGGTTCCACATGCATGTTTTAGCTGAAGGAAGAATACCGTAAACCTGGAGAGTTGAGACCCGTGGAATGGGTACCATGCAATATGACTTCAAAGGGTCTTCATTTGCTCACCGAACCTCTCCAATCCTATCACTGCTGCGTTTATGCCCCTGTACACACGCTTGATTCTCTTTTGGAGACATAGCAATCCATAGGTTTTAATATACTTACTAGTCAGGTACATTCTTAGGCGTTTAATATGGGGTGTTGAGTCCATTTCGTTGAGCAAGGAGTAGCTCTTGTCTAGTCCATATTTGGCTTAAGGAACTTTATCTGTGCTCATTTCAATCTCTGGTTTTATGCAGCACCCCAACTCACCTTTCCCCTTAAGCAAGCATAAGTTGGTTTTCTAAATTTGAGACCCTGTTCTGTTTTGGAATTCAGTTCCTGTGTAGCCAAGTTTACATTCCGTGTATTAGTGATATCTTATGATGTTTCTTTTTCTGTGTGACTTATTTCAGTGAGAATCATCGTACCTGAATCCACTCATTATGCTGCTACGGGCCTGATGACATAGATTTCATTGCTGAGTGATACTGCATTGTACGTAAGTAGCACAAGTTCTTTATCCATTTTTCACTTTCTGCGATATTGAACTTGTACGGTAAACGAGGTTCTTGTAAACAGAGGCGTCCCAAACTTTGGGGTGGCTGTGTCTTTTTGATTTTAATTTCCCTAAGCTATAGGACCATAAGTGGAAGTGCCCTAGGCTCTGTTGCTTTGTTTTTTAGATGTTTCAGGAAACACCATACACTTCTCCCGAGTGTCTGTTGGCAATTTACATCCCGCCCATCAGCATAACAAGGCTCCCAGTTCTCCATGGCCTGTCCTGCCTTTCTGGATTTTACACTTTTTTCAGATGGCCCTTTTGACCGGGGGGAAGTGAGACTTCATTGTAGTGCAGATTTCCTTTGCAAGCTTGCTTGGTTGGCCAAAAAGGGCGTATGCGTTTTTTCCTGACTATATTCAGGAAAAAACACATACGCCCTTTTTGGCCAAGTGCATCATTGTCGAGGTTCTGACTCTCTTCATATGTTTTCAATGCAATTCCAGTGTATCTCCTGAAATCGGTTGCCTGCAATTCTGCCTTGCTTTCAATGCTTCTTCATAGCCTTACCTCAATATATTTTTTGAAAATAGTTGGCCTTTATAACTCTGCAGGTTTTTGAATTGCAGTGGCCCTTAGCTCCATTTTTCAGCTCTTATTTTTGTGATCTTGCCCCATAACCACAGGATTCCTTGAAGCTCTATTCTTCTTCTGGGGCACCTTGCTGTGTCTTTGGTTAATTCTTCTTACTGATGTGAAATTAGAGTGACATGTGCCCATTGAAACCGCTACAGCTAGTTTCTCACTGGTTCCCCCTATTCCCATTCATCCTCCGCACTAACTGCAGACTGTGCGATACCAGAACTTAAAGGCATTGACTCTCCATGTGGGGATGTTGTTAGTAAAGCGGCTGGAATGTCGATCCGGAGCCCCAGGAGAGGAAAAATGAGGTGTGTTTTAGAAACCTTTCCCGATCATATGGTATACCAGTCGCTGGGTTTCCCAAGCATGGTTTAGCTGTAGGAAGATTCCCTTCAACCTGGAGTGTTGGGACCCTTGGACTGAGTAGCATGAAGTATTGCATTAAACTTTCGGCAGTTGCTCACCAAAGCTCACCAATCCTCTTAGCCCCAAGTGTCCAGCCTTATGTCTTATCCAGCTGTGGGTTTATATGTGGTCAATCCAGGTTGCATCACAGCCCCTGAGCGAATTTTGTAAGAATTTTTCTCTCTTTCATTGTTTCAGCGTTTTGTTTTTAAAATTTATTTCTATAATGGGGTTTAGCTCATTTTCACTGCTGTGTTTGTGCCGCTCTGCACACACTTGATTCCCTTATGGAGATATATCAATACATGGGTTTTAAGATTCTTATTACTCAGATATATTTCTCTGCGGTGTATAGGGTGTGTTGAGGCCAGTTCATTGAGCAAGGTGTAGATCTTGTCTAATACCTATTTGGTTTATTGAACGGTATCTGTGCTAATTTCAAACTCTGGTTTTATGCATCACCCCACCTCTCCTTTCCCCTTAAGCTGACATAAGTGTGTTTTCTAAATGTGAGACACTGTTCTGTTCTGTAATTCATTTCTTGTGCAGCCATATTTACCCTCCCTCTATAAGTGATATCTTATGATATGTTTCTTTTTCTGTTTGACTTATTTCAAGTAGTATTATCGGACCTAAATCCACTCTTTATCCTTCTACTAGCCTTATTACATTGATTTCATGGTGAAGAAATTGTACATAAGTACCACATCTTCTTTATCCATTGTTCTCTTTCCTGGGATATTTAAGGTGTACTGAAGTTGAGGTTCTTGTAAACAGAGTAGCCCTAAACTGTGGTGTGCTTGTGTCTTGTTGATTTTTAGACTTCCCTAGATATACTCCCATGATTGGAAGTGTCCTATGCTCTGTAGCTCTGTTTTTTAGATGATTTAGGAACCACCATACACTTCTCCAGAGTGGCTCTCGGCAGTCCACACACTGCCCATCAGCGTATAAAGGCTCCCTGTTCTCCATGGCCTGTCCTGCATTTCTAGTTTTTACAATTTTTTAGGATGGCCCTTTTGACCGGTGGGAAATGAGACTTCTTTGTTGTGCACATTTGCATTGCTTGCTTGCTTCGTTGCCCATAAAGTGCGTATGCGTTTTTTCCTGGATATAATCAGGAAAAAACGCATACGCCCTTTTGGGCCAACTGCATCATTGTCGAAATTCTGCCGCTTTTCATGTGCGTTAAAGACGAGTCCAATCTATCTCTTGAAATCTGTTTCTTGCAATTCTGTCTTGCATTCAGATCCTCTTCTTTGCCTTACCTCAACATATTTTTGGACGTTAGTTTTCATTTATAACTCTGCAGGTTTGTGAATTGCAGTGACCCTGAGCTCCATTTTTTAAGTTGTTCTTTTGTGAGCTGGCCTCAAACCCGCAGGATTGCTTCAGGCCCTATTTTGGCTCCGGCGAGGCAGGCTGAGCCTTTCTTTAATTCTTATTCTTAATGGGAAATTAGAGTGATATGTGCCCGTCCAAACCCCTACAACTATTCTCTCATTGGTTCCCCCTCTTCCCGTTCATCCTCCTCACAATTTGCAAAATGTGTGAAACAGAAGTTTAAATGTGCTGATTCTCCAAGTGGGGAGATTCTAAGTAGCGTGGCTGGAATGGTGAACAGGAGCACCAGGAGAGGATAAATGAGGTGCATTTTAGACACATCTCCCGATCACATGGTGTACAGTCCTCTGGGTTTTCCATGCATGTTTTAGCTATAGGAAGATCCCTTGAACCTGCAGATTTGGGACCCATTGAATGGGTACCAGGTAGTATTACTTTAAAGGGTGTGCATTTCCTCACCCAACCTCACATTTCTCTTAGCGCAAACAGTTTCCAGCCTTATGTCTCATCCTGCTGTGGGTCTAGATGTGTTCAATCCATGTTGCATCACCGTCCCTGAGGAAAAGTTGTAAGAGGTTTTCTCTGTCTCTCTGTCGTTTATTTTTTTCAATTTATTACTATATTGGTTACAGCTGATTTTCAAAGCTCTGTTTCTTGCTGCTGTACATCCACTTGATTCACGTACAGAGAGACATCAATAAATTCTTTTTCAGATTCTTACCAGTCGTATATATTCTTTTCCGGTGACTTGAGTGTGCTGAGTGCAGTTCTTTTAGCTACCGTGTAGGCCTTGTTGATTATCAGTTTGGTATTTGGAATGGTATCTTTGCTAATTTCAACCTCCTGGATGATGCCTCACCCCTCCCCACCTTTCCCGTTTAGCAGCCTTATGCGTGTTTTCTACATATTTGACTATGTTTTTGTTTTGTAATTTATTTCATGTGTAGCCATTTTGGATTCCACCTTTAAGTGATATCTTATGATATGTGTCTTTTTCTTTTTGAATTCTGTCACTTAGAATGATCATACGTAACTCCTCCGGAGTTGTTACAACTGGCCATATTTCATTGATTTCCAGGCTGAATAATATTCCACTCTACCTAAGTACCACATCTCTATCCATTTTTCCCCTCCAGAGACATTTAAGTTATATCCTAGTCGAGGATCTTTTAAACAGAGAGGGGGTAAACATTGGGGTGCCTGTGTCCTCTCGATTTTTGTTTTTCCCAAGATATACGCCCATGAGTGCAAGTGCCCTATGCTCTGTAGCTCATTTTTTAGATGCTTTAGTAAATACAATACACTTCTCCAGAATGGCCGTTGGCAATATACATTTCCACTATAAGTCTCACAGGGCTCCCTCTTCTCGTTGCCCTGTCCTGCATTTCTGTTGTTTACGCTTTATGAGGATGGCTCTTCTGACTGATGCGAAGTGATATCTTTTGTAGTATTGACTTCCAGTGCCCATCTGTTTGGTTGGCTAAAAAAGTGTATGCCCTTTTCTTGAATATATACAGAAAAAAACGCATACACCCTTTTTGGCCAACTGCAATGTTGGCAATGTTCAGCTCCTTTTCTTGTGCTTAATGGCGAGTCCTTTCTACCTCCTCAAATCCCTTTCCTGCCATTCTCCCTTGCTTACAAGTCCTTTTTTCTGACTTTCCTCAAGACATTTTTCAGTGATGGATATTTTCAACTCTGCAGTTTTGTGAATTTTACTGCCCCTGAGTTCCATTGTTCAACTTGTGTTTATGGGAACTGGCCACAAAGCAGCGGGATTTCCTCAAGCCCTATATTGTTTCCATGGGCAACCCTAGCCTTTGGTCAATTCGTCTTCCTGATTGGAAATTAGAGTGACATGTGCCTGTCTGAACACCTAGGACTTGTCTCTCATTGTTCCTCATCCTTCCGCTTCATCCTCTGGACAAATTCCAAACTGTACGCAACAGGATGTTGACAGTGCTGACATCTCCAAGTGGGGAGACTGTTAGTAAAGACGCTGGAGGGGTGAACCCGAGCACCAGGAGATGAGGAGATGAGATGCCTTTTCCAAACTCTTCCCGATCAGACGGTATACCATCCTCTGGGTGTGACAGACATGTTTTAGCAGTAGGAAGAGTCCCATTCATGTAAGGAGAACACCAGGGCTTTTTCAAAATCAGTGTCTCCCCGAAACCCAAACTGGGGAAGTTTTTAAGTTACGGCTACACATATGTTCATTAAGGGCCATGGGAAGTAGGCAGAGTCCAAACTTTAGATGATTGAAGTCTTCAGGGTCAGAAGCACTCACCACCAGCTTCCCTTAGGTTACACTTTAACTGTCATTGATAGATGATGTCAATAAAAATATCTATTCTTTTTCAGATTATTTCCCCTTATAGGTTATTGCAAAATGTTGAGTGTAGTTCCCTGTGCTATACAGTAGTTCCTTGTTGATGATCTATTTTATACATAGCAGTGTGTATGTGTTAATCCCAAACTGTTAATTTATCCCTCCTCCCACCTTTCCCCTTTGGTAATAATAAATTATAAGATTTTATACTTCTCAGAAATGGGGGAGCTGAAAGAGAGGTATCATTTTCAATGGAAAAGCATTTAAAACAAGATTGAAGGTTTAACCAAGATTATTAGATGTACATCCTTGGAAAGAAATCACTTCATTTCTCTAATATTGACCTGACAAATAAGACAAACCTTTTCACTGAACTTGCTTATAATAAAGTGATGGAAATATCAAATGGAAGTGTTAGAAACATCTTATTTTACCCGAGCCTTATACACTGTTCTATGTTAACTACAGTTTGGCTCACACATCTGTTCATTGAGGTTACAATAGTCTCAATTTCTGTTACTGATCTTCCAGAGTGGACCCCAACAAGTGTCCCCCTGCCCAGTGTCATTGGGGCCAACAGATCGAGACTGAGTTTGGTTCACAAGCAAAGGAAACTTTATATTTTGATCAGAGAATGGAGAGGTGAGAGCATGCACTACCCCGTGGGCTGTGGGCTGGGCTGCTGTGTAGAGATCCTGTCAGAGTCAGTGGGAGGGAGGGTGCGGAGCTCTCGAGGGCCGGGTTGGCTGTAGCTCAGGCTCTATATCGTGGAGTCTGCACTGGGCCCCAGGAGCTGAGGTGTCGACCCAGCCATTCTGCACTAGGAAATCTGGTCTGAAGTGCCGGGTGTGGAACCTCTGCATGCGGGACCCTAGGAGCACGTGAAATTAGACAAAGCACAAAGGATAAAAAAGGTTAGACTTGACTTTATTGCCCAGATTCTATTTTTATCTCCCAGGGATTTTTAATGGGCTTTGCTGGGGACAAACCCCTCCTCTGCCTTTTGTCCTGTTCCTCATTCTTGGAGTGCTGAGGGTGCAGACCCTTCTTCTGTAACTGCTGAGTGCTGAGTTGGGAGCCCTCATACCCTGGGGCGAGGGTCAGAGCTTCTCCCCAGCAGCCTCCCGGTGACGTTGATTGTCCCCAGGACCCCTGCCTCCCTGCTCGTCCACCTGAGCACCAGCATTGGAAGTGTTATAGATTCTAATGACCTTTAAGGGTCCAGGAAAGAGATGTGCAGAGACGCTGTGGGGGCCGGTTTCACCCCGCCCCACATTTGTTCGGCCACCTTAGGCTGACCGTTTCTGCCAGCCTAGATGCTCTGACCAGTAGTCTGCGCTTTCTTCAATTAGGCCCCTGAATTAACGTACAAACAGCACCAGGTGTCAGAGCCCTGCCCGCTCAACTCCCAGACAGTCCAGGGTCAGTGGTGATCAAGGACCATGATGGCCACTGAGTCAACAGCCTTTTGAAGTAAACAGGAGTCCAGCCGGTCTTATTGGCCACCATCATCACGGTGTCTGTAGGCTTTTCTATGGTGACAGTGTGATATACCGTTCCCCCGCCAAGATTATTAGCTCCCCTCTGGGTGCAGTAAGTCCTGCAAGCAGTAGTCTACTCTTTTGGGACACACTCTTGTTGTTTTATGAGAGAAACTCCAGGTCAAGTGATGTTCACACGAGTCGTCATGGTGCCCTGTTGCCCCCGGTTATCTCTCTGGATGTTGGAGTTGGAGGGCCTCCTCACTCAAGGTCGGTGTGCCCACGGAGCGAACCCTGCAACTTCAGGGCATGGTTGGTGGTTAGGATCACCACGTGGGGTCCTTTTCCCTTAGGAGGGAGGTGGCCTTTTGGGCTGCTGATTTCCAGGTTTTTAGATACCGCCATTATCTTGGCCAGATGTGGCAGTGGGCCAAGCCCCTTAGTGACCGTAGTTTATCCTACCTGGATGGCATTCTTGCATTGTTCCATTTCAAGTGGTCCCAGTTTTTGCACTAATTCTCCAATGGCGATTCACCTTTCACCGGGAATGTAAAGGTCAAAGGGTTTAGCTAAATTAGGGAGTTCCAGGGCAAGGGTCTGAATTGACTGCTCTTTCCATTCTTGAAAGGCCACTTCTGGATTCTATTCCAAAGGATCATCATCTTTTCCTTTCAGTGTTTCATATAGAGGCCCAGCTAGTAGACTGTAGTTAGGGATCCAGAAGCAGCAAACCCTGGCCTCCCCAGGAACCCCTAAGCTGTCTTCTAGTTTTAGAAAGGGGTAAGGCTGAAAATGGTTTCTTCCCTTTCCTGGGATGGGCTTCTCTGACCTTCTGTGAGAATGAAGCCCAGGCAGGTCACCGCAGTCTGTGATATTTGAGCTTTTTCTTGGACAACTTCTATCCTTTATTGGCTTGGTAGTTCAGAGGCCTCCTTAGTAGGGCTGGCGATCAGAATGTCGTCTGCATATTGAAGGAGGGTTTCCTTTTCCAGAGGTAGAACTTTTAGGTCTTTAGCTAAGCTTTCCCCAAAGATGGTGTGGGAATTTTTGCACCCTTGGGGCCGAACGGCCCGGAAGTATTGTTTTAGTTGTATGTTGAGTCCTGCCACTCACAAGCCAAAATTTCTTGTGACTCTGGGACTAATGGAATACAAAAGAAGGCATCATTGAAGACTAATACAGAATACCATGTCCTGGTGGTTGGTAGAATGACCAGCAGGGTGTAGGAATTAGGAGCAACTGGAGGTATATCCTCGGTGGCTTCACTGACTGTCCTGACATCCTTTACCAGGTCCCCAGCAGCCCATGGGGCTCTCGTGGTCAGACCAATCCCAGAATATGGAGCTCACCTGGGCAGGTACCCCACCCCCACCCCAGCCCACGGGGCTCTCGTGGTCAGGGCCCTCCCAGGATACAGAGCTACCCTTGCAGGTACCGTGGCAGGGCTGGGCACACAGGAACCGTGCACATAGCCCTCATTGCAGAGCACCCCCAGCTCACCTGTCGCTCAGAGCTGACACAGAGCACCTCAGAGCAGGACTTGAACTAACAAACAGCAGCTGCGACAGGTCTGTGACCCTGGGCATCACTCCATGAGGCCTCCCTCCACCTGGTCTTCCAGAGACTTCCACTGCACCCGGGGCACCAGGCCTCTGTCTCCAACCACCACCCACCCCTCCTCTCCCTGACTCCTGGGTTCCTCTCATTAGGAGAGGGTTTTCTTGAAGTTGTCTCCCACTCATGGGCCAGATAAAATGATTAGAAAACAAGCCAAAGCTGCAGCCCCTTGTCTATCCTGACTCTCAGGAGCCCACACCTGTTCCTTGGACCTGGCCGGTTCAGCAAGTTCCATTTTCTGCAACTGTGAGCCCCTGAGGGGTGATGATTGGCTGACCTGGGCAGCCTTACCGTGCCGGCCAGCCCTCCCCAGGTGTGCCTGGGTTGAGATCAATATAAATACCACTCCAGGCAGCAAGAGCCCCTGCAGCCGTGCCTGACGCCATTTTCTCTGCCCTGTCAGCAGTCTCGGGGCTGGGCTGGTGGGAGGGAGTGAGAGGCCACGGCTTTGTGGGTGGCCCAGTGTGAGTGGGGCTCTGCTGGACTTTCTGCAGCAGTTGCCAGGCTGCCACCTGCTAAAGAAGAGGATGTGTCACCCATACCTGCTGCTGGAATTTCTCCCTGGGCAGAGGTGAGGAAGGAAAAAAGCCGTGGGGGCAGGGACAGGACGGGTATCTCAGGCAGGGAAATGGAAATCTTCCAGAAGAGCACCCAGGGCCAGGACCATCCTGGCTGGCCTGCAGGCACCAAGTCGGCCGGCATGCTGTCACTCGTGTGGCTCTATGGCCCTTCCTCTAGGCTTTCAAGTCCTTGTATATATTCAGGTGTTTTACCTGGGACGGGTGGGAATAGTTCAGCAGCAACTGGCCTGGGGCTCAGCTCACGTTTACTCACAGATGCCTCGGCACGGTGCCCCAGCTTTGCAATGAGGACGCTTGTTGCGTGGGGGCTGCTGGCTGAATGGGAGACGATTCCCCACCACTGACCAACTTCAGAATTGTTTACAACTGGAGCAAGTGCCCTGATACGGTTTTCCTCTGTGTAACTGGTGGGTTCTGTGTTTTTTTTCTCTTTTTCGTTTTTGGTTCAAGGTAGATTTTATTCCTCTTTTTTGTATTTACAGATATAAGCATGGAAATAATTTATTCATATAAATACATGTATGTGCAGGGAATAATTGTTTTTTGTTTTATTTTTTAAATTTTATTTCTTTTTAATTTTGAATTTTATTTTATGTTTTTATACAGCAGGTTCTTATTGGTTATCTATTTTATACATATAAATGTATACATGCCAATCCCAGTCTCTCAACTCCTCCCACCACCACCCCCCCAACAGCTTTCCCCCCTTGTTGTCCATACGTTTGTTGTCTACATCTGTTGCTCTATTTATGCCTTGCAAAATGGTTAATCTGTACAGTTTTTCTAGGTTCCACATATATGCATGAATATACAAGATTTGTTTTTCTCTTTCAGACTTACTTCACTCTGTATGACAGTCTCTAGATCCATCGACGTCTCTACAAATGACCCAATTTCATTCCTTTTCATGGCTTAGTAATATTCCATTTTATATATGTACCACAGCTTTATGCATTCGTCTGTCTGTGGGCATTTAAGTTGCTTCCATTACCTCGATATTGTAAATAGTGATGCAATGAACATTGCGGTGAATGACTCTTTTTGATTTATGGTTTTTTCTGGGTATATGTCCAGTACTGGGATTGCTGTATCATATGGTAATTCTATTGTTAGTTTCATAAGAAATTCCATATTGTTCTCCATAATGACTGTATCAATTTATATTCCCAACAGTAGTGGAAGAGGGTTCCTTTTCTCCACACCCTTTCCAGCATTTTTTGTTTGTAGATTTTCTATGATGCCTATTCTACCAGGTGTGAGGTGATACCTCATTGTTGAATCCATTTCGTTGAGCAAGGGGTAGGTCTAGTCTATTACATATTTGGCTTATGGAACGGTATCTGTGCTAATTTCAAACTCTGCTTTTATGAGCACCCCAACTCACCTTCCCCCTTAAGCAGGCATAAGTTGGTTTTCTAAACTTGAGACCCTGTTCTGTTTTGTAATTCAGTTCATGTGTAGCCAAGTTCACATTCCGTGTATTAGTGATACCTTATGATGTTTCATTTTCTGTGTGACTTATTTCAGTTAGAATCATCGTACCTGAATCCACTCATTATGCTGCTACGGGCCTGATGACATAGATTTCATTGCTGAGTGATACTGCATTGTACGTAAGTACCACAAGTTCTTTATCCATTTTTCACTTTCTGTGATATTGAACTTGTACGGTAAACGAGGTTCTTGTAAACAGAGGCGTCCCAAACTTTGGGGTGGCTGTGTCTTTTTGATTTTAATTTCCCTAAGCTATAGGACCATAAGTGGAAGTGCCCTAGGCTCTGTTGCTTTGTTTTTTAGATGTTTCCGGAAACACCATACACTTCTCCCGAGTGTCTGTTGGCAATTTACATCCCGCCCATCAGCATAACAAGGCTCCCAGTTCTCCATGGCCTGTCCTGCCTTTCTGGATTTTACACTTTTTTCAGATGGCCCTTTTGACCGGGGGGAAGTGAGACTTCATTGTAGTGCAGATTTCCTTTGCAAGCTTGCTTGGTTGGCCAAAAAGGGCGTATGCGTTTTTTCCTGAATATATTCAGGAAAAAACGCATACGCCCTTTTTGGCCAAGTGCATCATTGTGGACGTTCTGCCTCTTTTCCTATGCTTTCAATGCATTTCCAGTCTACCTCCTGAAATCGGTTTCCTGCAATTCTGCCCCGCTTTCAAGTCCTCTTGGCAGCCTTACTTCAGTATATTTTTGGACGATAGCTGTCATTTATAACTCTGCAGGTTTGTGAATTACAGTGCCCCTGAGCTCCTTTCTTCAACTCGCTTTCTTTTGAGCTGGCCGCAACACCGCAGGATGGCTTCAGGCCCTCATCTGGTTCCGGCACGGCACGCTGAGCCTTTGGTTAATTCCTCTTCCTGGTGGGAAATGAGAGTTAAATTTGCCCGTCCAGACACCTCCAGCTAGTCTCTCATTGGTTCTCCCTATTCCTGTTCATCTTCCGCAGAAATTGAAAACTGGGCCAAACAGGAGGTTAAAGGCGCTGACTCTCCAAGTGGGGAGAGTGTTAGTAAAGCGTCTGGAATGTTGCACCCGAGTACCAGGGTACGAAAACTGAGACATATTTGAACACGTCTCCCGTTCACACGGTTGATTATACTCTGGGTTCCACATGCATGTTTTAGCTGAAGGAAGAATACCTTAAACCTGGAGAGTTGAGACCCGTGGAATGGGTACCATGCAATATGACTTCAAAGGGTCTTCATTTGTTCACCGAACCTCTCCAATCCTATCACTGCTGCGTTTATGCGCCTGTACACATGCTTGATTCTCTTTCGGACACATAGCAATCCATAGGTTTTAAGATACTTACTAGTCAGGTACATTCTTAGGCGTTTAATATGCGGTGTTGAGTCCATTTCGTTGAGCAAGGAGTAGCTCTTGTCTATTCCATATTTGGCTTAAGGAACTTTATCTGTGCTCATTTCAATCTCTGGTTTTATGCAGCACCCCAACTCAGCTTTCCCCTTAAGCAAGCATAAGTTGGTTTTCTAAATTTGAGACCCTGTTCTGTTCTGTAATTCAATTCCTGTGTAGCCAAGTTTACATTCCGTGTATTACTGATATCTTATGATGTTTCTTTTTCTGTGTGACTTATTTCAGTTAGAATCATCATACCTGTATCCACTCATTGTGCTGCTAAGGTCCTGATGACATAGATTTCATTGCTGAGTGATATTGCTTTGTAAGTAAATACCACATGTTCTTTATCCATTTTTCACTTTCTGCGATGTTGAACTTGTACGGTAAACGAGGTTCTTGTAAACAGAGGCGTCCCAAACTTTGGGGTGGCTGTGTCTTTTTGATTTTAATTTCCCTAAGCTATAGGACCATAAGTGGAAGTGCCCTAGGCTCTGTTGCTTTGTTTTTTAGATGTTTCAGGAAACACCATACACTTCTCCGGAGTGTCTGTTGGCAATTTACATCCCGCCCATCAGCATAACAAGGCTCCCAGTTCTCCATGGCCTGTCCTGCCTTTCTGGATTTTACACTTTTTTCAGATGGCCCTTTTGACCGGGGGGAAGTGAGACTTCATTGTAGTGCAGATTTCCTTTGCAAGCTTGCTTGGTTGGCCAAAAAGGGCGTATGCGTTTTTTCCTGAATATATTCAGGAAAAAACGCATACGCCCTTTTTGGCCAAGTGCATCATTGTGGACGTTCTGCCTCTTTTCCTATGCTTTCAATGCAATTCCAGTCTACCTCCTGAAATCGGTTTCCTGCAATTCTGCCCCGCTTTCGAGTCCTCTTGGCAGCCTTACTTCAGTATATTTTTGGACGATAGCTGTCATTTATAACTCTGCAGGTTTGTGAATTACAGTGCCCCTGAGCTCCTTTCTTCAACTCGCATTCTTTTGAGCTGGCCGCAACACCGCAGGATGGCTTCAGGCCCTAATCTGGTTCCGGCCCGGCACGCTGAGCCTTTGGTTATTTCCTCTTCCTGGTGGGAAATGAGAGTTAAATTTGCCCGTCCAGACACCTCCAGCTAGTCTCTCATTGGTTCTCACAATTCCTGTTCATCTTCCGCAGAAATTGCAAACTGGGTCAAACAGGAGGTTAAAGGCGCTGACTCTCCAAGTGGGGAGAGTGTTAGTAAAGCGTCTGGAATGTTGCACCCGAGTACCAGGGGAGGAAAACTGAGACATATTTGAACACGTCTCCCGTTCACATGGTTGATCATACTCTGGGTTCCACATGCATGTTTTAGCTGAAGGAAGAATACCTTAAACCTGGAGAGTTGAGACCCGTGGAATGGGTACCATGCAATATGACTTCAAAGGGTCTTCATTTGCTCACCGAACCTCTCCAATCCTATCACTGCTGCGTTTATGCCCCTGTACACACGCTTGATTCTCTTTTGGAGACATAGCAATCCATAGGTTTTAAGATACTTACTAGTCAGGTACATTCTTAGGCGTTTAATATGGGGTGTTGAGTCCATTTCATTGAGCAAGGAGTAGCTCTTGTCTAGTCCATATTTGGCTTAAGGAACTTTATCTGTGCTCATTTCAATCTCTGGTTTTATGCAGCACCCCAACTCACCTTTCCCCTTAAGCAAGCATAAGTTGGTTTTCTAAATTTGAGACCCTGTTCTGTTTTGGAATTCAGTTCCTGTGTAGCCAAGTTTACATTCCGTGTATTAGTGATATCTTATGATGTTTCTTTTTCTGTGTGACTTATTTCAGTGAGAATCATCGTACCTGAATCCACTCATTATGCTGCTACGGGCCTGATGACATAGATTTCATTGCTGAGTGATACTGCATTGTACGTAAGTACCACAAGTTCTTTATCCATTTTTCACTTTCTGTGATATTGAACTTGTACGGTAAACGAGGTTCTTGTAAACAGAGGCATCCCAAACTTTGGGGTGGCTGTGTCTTTTTGATTTTAATTTCCCTAAGCTATAGGACCATAAGTGGAAGTGCCCAAGGCTCTGTTGCTTTGTTGTTTAGATGTTTCAGGAAACACCATACACTTCTCCTGAGTGTCTGTTGGCAATTTACATCCCGCCCATCAGCATAACAAGGCTCCCAGTTCTCCATGGCCTGTCCTGCCTTTCTGGATTTTACACTTTTTTCAGATGGCCCTTTTGACCGGGGGGAAGTGAGACTTCATTGTAGTGCAGATTTCCTTTGCAAGCTTGCTTGGTTGGCCAAAAAGGGCGTATGCGTTTTTTCCTGAATATATTCAGGAAAAAACGCATACGCCCTTTTTGGCCAAGTGCATCATTGTGGACGTTCTGCCTCTTTTCCTATGCTTTCAATGCAATTCCAGTCTACCTCCTGAAATCGGTTTCCTGCAATTCTGCCCCGCTTTCAAGTCCTCTTGGCAGCCTTACTTCAGTATATTTTTGGACGATAGCTGTCATTTATAACTCTGCAGGTTTGTGAATTACAGTGCCCCTGAGCTCCTTTCTTCAACTCGCTTTCTTGTGACCTGGCCGCAACACCGCAGGATGGCTTCAGGCCCTAATCTGGTTCCGGCCCGGCACGCTGAGCCTTTGGTTATTTCCTCTTCCTGGTGGGAAATGAGAGTTAAATTTGCCCGTCCAGACACCTCCAGCTAGTCTCTCATTGGTGTTCCCTATTCCTGTTCATCTTCCGCAGAAATTGCAAACTGGGCCAAACAGGAGGTTAAAGGCGCTGACTCTCCAAGTGGGGAGAGTGTTAGTAAAGCATCTGGAATGTTGCACCCGAGTACCAGGGGAGGAAAACTGAGACATATTTGAACACGTCTCCCGTTCACATGGTTGATCATACTCTGGGTTCCACATGCATGTTTTAGCTGAAGGAAGAATACCTTAAACCTGGAGAGTTGAGACCCGTGGAATGGGTACCATGCAATATGACTTCAAAGGGTCTTCATTTGCTCACCGAACCTCTCCAATCCTATCACTGCTGCGTTTATGCCCCTGTACACACGCTTGATTCTCTTTTGGAGACATAGCAATCCATAGGTTTTAAGATACTTACTAGTCAGGTACATTCTTAGGCGTTTAATATGGGGTGTTGAGTTCATTTCGTTGAGCAAGGAGTAGCTCTTGTCTATTCCATATTTGGCTTAAGGAACTTTATCTGTGCTCGTTTCAATCTCTGGTTTTATGCAGCACCCCAACTCACCTTTCCCCTTAAGCAAGCATAAGTTGGTTTTGTAAATTTGAGACCCTGTTCTGTTCTGTAATTCAGTTCCTGTGTAGCCAAGTTTACATTCCGTGTATTACTGATATCTTATGATGTTTCTTTTTCTGTGTGACTTATTTCAGTGAGAATCATCGTACCTGAATCCACTCATTATGCTGCTACGGGCCTGATGACATAGATTTCATTGCTGAGTGATATTGCTTTGTAAGTAAATACCACAACTTCTTTATCCATTTTTCACTTTCTGCGATGTTGAACTTGTACTGTAAACGAGGTTCTTGTAAACAGAGGCGTCCCAAACTTTGGGGTGGCTGTGTCTTTTTTATTTTAATTTCCCTAAGCTATAGGACCATAAGTGGAAGTGCCCTAGGCTCTGTTGCTTTGTTTTTTAGATGTTTCAGGAAACACCATACACTTCTCCCGAGTGTCTGTTGGCAATTTACATCCCGCCCATCAGCATAACAAGGCTCCCAGTTCTCCATGGCCTGTCCTGCCTTTCTGGATTTTACACTTTTTTCAGATGGCCCTTTTGACCGGGGGGAAGTGAGACTTCATTGTAGTGCAGATTTCCTTTGCAAGCTTGCTTGGTTGGCCAAAAAGGGCGTATGCATTTTTTCCTGAATATATTCAGGAAAAAACGCATACGCCCTTTTTGGCCAAGTGCATCATTGTGGACGTTCTGCCTCTTTTCCTATGCTTTCAATGCAATTCCAGTCTACCTCCTGAAATCGGTTTCCTGCAATTCTGCCCCGCTTTCGAGTCCTCTTGGCAGCCTTACTTCAGTATATTTTTGGACGATAGCTGTCATTTATAACTCTGCAGGTTTGTGAATTACAGTGCCCCTGAGCTCCTTTCTTCAACTCGCTTACTTTTGAGCTGGCCGCAACACCGCAGGATGGCTTCAGGCCGTAATCTTGTTCCGGCACGGCACGCTGAGCCTTTGGTTCATTCCTCTTTCTGGTGGGAAATGAGAGTTAAATTTGCCCGTCCAGACACCTCCAGCTAGTCTCTCATTGGTTCTCGCTATTCCTGTTCATCTTCCGCAGAAATTGCAAACTGGGCCAAACAGGAGATTAAAGGGACGGACTCTCCAAGTCGGGAGAGTGTTAGTAAAGCGTCTGGAATGTTGCACCCGAGTACCAGGGTACGAAAACTGAGACATATTTGAACACGTCTCCCGATCACATGGTTGATCATACTCTAGGTTCCACATGCATGTTTTAGCTGAAGGAAGAATACCTTAAACCTGGGTAGTTGAAACCCGTGGAATGGATACCATGCAATATGACTTCAAAGGGTCTTCATTTGCTCACCGAACCTCTCCAATCCTATCACTGCTGCGTTTATGTCCCTGTACACATGCTTGATTCTCTTTCGGAGACATAGCAATCCATAGGTTTTAAGATACTTACTAGTCAGGTACATTCTTAGGCGTTTAATATGCGGTGTTGAGTCCATTTCGTTGAGCAAGGAGTAGCTCTTGTCTAGTCCATATTTGGCTTAAGGAACTTTATCTGTGCTCGTTTCAATCTCTGGTTTTATGCAGCACCCCAACTCACCTTTCCCCTTAAGCAAGCATAAGTTGGTTTTCTAAATTTGAGACCCTGTTCTGTTCTGTAATTCAGTTCCTGTGTAGCCAAGTTTACATTCCGTGTATTACTGATATCTTATGATGTTTCTTTTTCTGTGTGACTTATTTCAGTTAGAATCATCATACCTGAATCCACTCATTGTGCTGCTAAGGGCCTGATGACATAGATTTCATTGCTGAGTGATATCGCTTTGTAAGTAAATACCACAACTTCTTTCTCCATTTTTCACTTTCTGCGATGTTGAACTTGTACGGTAAACGAGGTTCTTGTAAACAGAGGCGTCCCAAACTTTGGGGTGGCTGTGTCTTTTTGATTTTAATTTCCCTAAGCTATAGGACCATAAGTGGAAGTGCCCTAGGCTCTGTTGTTTTGTTTTTTAGATGTTTCAGGAAACACCATACACTTCTCCGGAGTGTCTGTTGGCAATTTACATCCCGCCCATCAGCATAACAAGGCTCCCAGTTCTCCATGGCCTGTCCTGCCTTTCTGGATTTTACACTTTTTTCAGATGGCCCTTTTGACCGGGGGGAAGTGAGACTTCATTGTAGTGCAGATTTCCTTTGCAAGCTTGCTTGGTTGGCCAAAAAGGGCGTATGCGTTTTTTCCTGAATATATTCAGGAAAAAACGCATACGCCCTTTTTGGCCAAGTGCATCATTGTGGACGTTCTGCCTCTTTTCCTATGCTTTCAATGCAATTCCAGTCTACCTCCTGAAATCGGTTTCCTGCAATTCTGCCCCGCATTCAAGTCCTCTTGGCAGCCTTACTTCAGTATATTTTTGGACGATAGCTGTCATTTATAACTCTGCAGGTTTGTGAATTACAGTGCCCCTGAGCTCCTTTCTTCAACTCGCTTTCTTGTGACCTGGCCGCAACACTGCAGGATGGCTTCAGGCCCTAATCTGGTTCCGGCACGGCACGCTGAGCCTTTGGTTATTTCCTCTTCCTGGTGGGAAATGAGAGTTAAATTTGTCCGTCCAGACACCTCCAGCTAGTCTCTCATTGGTTCTCGCCTTTCTTGTTCATCTTCCACAGAAATTGCAAAGTGGGCCAAACAGGAGGTTAAAGGGACTGACTCTCCAAGTGGGGAGAGTGTTAGTAAAGCGTCTGGAATGTTGCACCCGAGTACCAGGGTACGAAAACTGAGACATATTTGAACACGTCTCCCGATCACATGGTTGATCATACTCTAGGTTCCACATGCATGTTTTAGCTGAAGGAAGAATACCTTAAACCTGGAGAGTTGAAACCCGTGGAATGGGTACCATGCAATATGACTTCAAAGGGTCTTCATTTGCTCACCGAACCTCTCCAATCCTATCACTGCTGCGTTTATGCCCCTGTACACATGCTTGATTCTCTTTCGGAGACATAGCAATCCATAGGCTTTAAGATACTTACTAGTTAGGTACATTCTTAGGCGTTTAATATGCGGTGTTGAGTCCATTTCGTTGAGCAAGGAGTAGCTCTTGTCTATTCCATATTTGGCTTAAGGAACTTTATCTGTGCTCATTTCAATCTCTGGTTTTATGCAGCACCCCAACTCACCTTTCCCCTTAAGCAAGCATAAGTTGGTTTTCGAAATTTGAGACCCTGTTCTGTTCTGTAATTCAGTTCCTGTGTAGCCAAGTTTACATTCCGTGTATTACTGATATCTTATGATGTTTCTTTTTCTGTGTGACTTATTTCAGTTAGAATCATCATACCTGAATCCACTCATTGTGCTGCTAAGGGCCTGATGACATAGATTTCATTGCTGAGTGATATTGCTTTGTAAGTAAATACCACATGTTCTTTATCCATTTTTCACTTTCTGCGATGTTGAACTTGTACTGTAAACGAGGTTCTTGTAAACAGAGGCGTCCCAAAATTTGGGGTGGCTGTGTCTTTTTGATTTTAATTTCCCTAAGCTATAGGACCATAAGTGGAAGTGCCCTAGGCTCTGTTGCTTTGTTGTATAGCTGTTTCAGGTAACACCATACACTTCTCCCGAGTGTCTGTTGGCAATTTACATCCCGCCCATCAGCATAACAAGGCTCCCAGTTCTCCATGGCCTGTCCTGCCTTTCTGGATTTTACACTTTTTTCAGATGTCCATTTTCACCGGGGGGAAGTGAGACTTCATTGTAGTGCAGATTTCCTTTGCAAGCTTGCTTGGTTGTCCAAAAAGGGCGTATGCGTTTTTTCCTGAATATATTCAGGAAAAAACGCATACGCCCTTTTTGGCCAAGTGCATCATTGTCGAGGTTCTGACTCTCTTCATATGTTTTCAATGCAATTCCAGTGTATCTCCTGAAATCGGTTTCCTGCAATTCTGCCTTGCTTTCAATGCTTCTTCATAGCCTTACCTCAATATATTTTTTGAAAATAGTTGGCGTTTATAACTGCAGGTTTTTGAATTGCAGTGGCCCTTAGCTCCATTTTTCAGCTCTTATTTTTGTGATCTTGCCCCATAACCACAGGATTCCTTGAAGCTCTATTCTTCTTCTGGGGCACCTTGCTGTGCCTTTGGTTAATTCTTCTTACTGATGTGAAATTAGAGTGACATGTGCCCATTGAAATCGCTACAGCTAGTTTTCTCACTGGTTCCCCCTATTCCCATTCATCCTCCGCACTAACTGCAGACTGTGCGATACCAGAACTTAAAGGCATTGACTCTCCATGTGGGGATGTTGTTAGTAAAGCGGCTGGAATGTCGATCCGGAGCCCCAGGAGAGGAAAAATGAGGTGTGTTTTAGAAACCTTTCCCGATCATATGGTATACCAGTCGCTGGGTTTCCCAAGCATGGTTTAGCTGTAGGAAGATTCCCTTCAACCTGGAGTGTTGGGACCCTTGGACTGAGTAGCATGAAGTATTGCATTAAACTTTCGGCAGTTGCTCACCAAAGCTCACCAATCCTCTCAGCCCCAAGTGTCCAGCCTTATGTCTTATCCAGCTGTGGGTTTATATGTGGTCAATCCAGGTTGCATCACAGCCCCTGAGCGAATTTTGTAAGAATTTTTCTCTCTTTCATTGTTTCAGCGTTTTGTTTTTAAAATTTATTTCTATAATGGGGTTTAGCTCATTTTCACTGCTGTGTTTGTGCCGCTCTGCACACACTTGATTCCCTTATGGAGATATATCAATACATGGGTTTTAAGATTCTTATTACTCAGATATATTTCTCTGTGGTGTATAGGGTGTGTTGAGGCCAGTTCATTGAGCAAGGTGTAGATCTTGTCTAATACCTATTTGGTTTATTGAACGGTATCTGTGCTAATTTCAAACTCTGGTTTTATGCATCACCCCACCTCTCCTTTCCCCTTAAGCTGACATAAGTGTGTTTTCTAAATGTGAGACACTGTTCTGTTCTGTAATTCATTTCTTGTGCAGCCATATTTACCCTCCCTCTATAAGTGATATCTTATGATATGTTTCTTTTTCTGTTTGACTTATTTCAAGTAGTATTATCGGACCTAAATCCACTCTTTATCCTTCTACTAGCCTTATTACATTGATTTCATGGTGAAGAAATTGTACATAAGTACCACATCTTCTTTATCCATTGTTCTCTTTCCTGGGATATTTAAGGTGTACTGAAGTTGAGGTTCTTGTAAACAGAGTAGCCCTAAACTGTGGTGTGCTTGTGTCTTGTTGATTTTTAGACTTCCCTAGATATACTCCCATGATTGGAAGTGTCCTATGCTCTGTAGCTCTGTTTTTTAGATGATTTAGGAACCACCATACACTTCTCCAGAGTGGCTCTCGGCAGTCCACACACTGCCCATCAGCGTATAAAGGCTCCCTGTTCTCCATGGCCTGTCCTGCATTTCTGGTTTTTACAATTTTTTAGGATGGCCCTTTTGACCGGTGGGAAATGAGACTTCTTTGTTGTGCACATTTGCATTGCTTGCTTGCTTCGTTGCCCATAAAGTGCGTATGCGTTTTTTCCTGGATATAATCAGGAAAAAACGCATACGCCCTTTTGGGCCAACTGCATCATTGTCGAAATTCTGCCGCTTTTCATGTGCGTTAAAGACGAGTCCAATCTATCTCTTGAAATCTGTTTCTTGCAATTCTGTCTTGCATTCAGATCCTCTTCTTTGCCTTACCTCAACATATTTTTGGACGTTAGTTTTCATTTATAACTCTGCAGGTTTGTGAATTGCAGTGACCCTGAGCTCCATTTTTTAAGTTGTTCTTTTGTGAGCTGGCCTCAAACCCGCAGGATTGCTTCAGGCCCTATTTTGGCTCCGGCGAGGCAGGCTGAGCCTTTCTTTAATTCTTATTCTTAATGGGAAATTAGAGTGATATGTGCCCGTCCAAACCCCTACAACTATTCTCTCATTGGTTCCCCCTCTTCCCGTTCATCCTCCTCACAATTTGCAAAATGTGTGAAACAGAAGTTTAAATGTGCTGATTCTCCAAGTGGGGAGATTCTAAGTAGCGTGGCTGGAATGGTGAACAGGAGCACCAGGAGAGGATAAATGAGGTGCATTTTAGACACATCTCCCGATCACATGGTGTACAGTCCTCTGGGTTTTCCATGCATGTTTTAGCTATAGGAAGATCCCTTGAACCTGCAGATTTGGGACCCATTGAATGGGTACCAGGTAGTATTACTTTAAAGGGTGTGCATTTCCTCACCCAACCTCACATTTCTCTTAGCGCAAACAGTTTCCAGCCTTATGTCTCATCCTGCTGTGGGTCTAGATGTGTTCAATCCATGTTGCATCACCGTCCCTGAGGAAAAGTTGTAAGAGGTTTTCTCTGTCTCTCTGTCGTTTATTTTTTTCAATTTATTACTATATTGGTTACAGCTGATTTTCAAAGCTCTGTTTCTTGCTGCTGTACATCCACTTGATTCACGTACAGAGAGACATCAATAAATTCTTTTTCAGATTCTTACCAGTCGTATATATTCTTTTCCGGTGACTTGAGTGTGCTGAGTGCAGTTCTTTTAGCTACCGTGTAGGCCTTGTTGATTATCAGTTTGGTATTTGGAATGGTATCTTTGCTAATTTCAACCTCCTGGATGATGCCTCACCCCTCCCCACCTTTCCCGTTTAGCAGCCTTATGCGTGTTTTCTACATATTTGACTATGTTTTTGTTTTGTAATTTATTTCATGTGTAGCCATTTTGGATTCCACCTTTAAGTGATATCTTATGATATGTGTCTTTTTCTTTTTGAATTCTGTCACTTAGAATGATCATACGTAACTCCTCCGGAGTTGTTACAACTGGCCATATTTCATTGATTTCCAGGCTGAATAATATTCCACTCTACCTAAGTACCACATCTCTATCCATTTTTTCCCTCCAGAGACATTTAAGTTATATCCTAGTCGAGGATCTTTTAAACAGAGAGGGGGTAAACATTGGGGTGCCTGTGTCCTCTCGATTTTTGTTTTTCCCAAGATATACGCCCATGAGTGCAAGTGCCCTATGCTCTGTAGCTCATTTTTTAGATGCTTTAGTAAATACAATACACTTCTCCAGAATGGCCGTTGGCAATATACATTTCCACTATAAGTCTCACAGGGCTCCCTCTTCTCGTTGCCCTGTCCTGCATTTCTGTTGTTTACGCTTTATGAGGATGGCTCTTCTGACTGATGCGAAGTGATATCTTTTGTAGTATTGACTTCCAGTGCCCATCTGTTTGGTTGGCTAAAAAAGTGTATGCCCTTTTCTTGAATATATACAGAAAAAAACGCATACACCCTTTTTGGCCAACTGCAATGTTGGCAATGTTCAGCTCCTTTTCTTGTGCTTAATGGCGAGTCCTTTCTACCTCCTCAAATCCCTTTCCTGCCATTCTCCCTTGCTTACAAGTCCTTTTTTCTGACTTTCCTCAAGACATTTTTCAGTGATGGATATTTTCAACTCTGCAGTTTTGTGAATTTTACTGCCCCTGAGTTCCATTGTTCAACTTGTGTTTATGGGAACTGGCCACAAAGCAGCGGGATTTCCTCAAGCCCTATATTGTTTCCATGGGCAACCCTAGCCTTTGGTCAATTCGTCTTCCTGATTGGAAATTAGAGTGACATGTGCCTGTCTGAACACCTAGGACTTGTCTCTCATTGTTCCTCATCCTTCCGCTTCATCCTCTGGACAAATTCCAAACTGTACGCAACAGGATGTTGACAGTGCTGACATCTCCAAGTGGGGAGACTGTTAGTAAAGACGCTGGAGGGGTGAACCCGAGCACCAGGAGATGAGGAGATGAGATGCCTTTTCCAAACTCTTCCCGATCAGACGGTATACCATCCTCTGGGTGTGACAGACATGTTTTAGCAGTAGGAAGAGTCCCATTCATGTAAGGAGAACACCAGGGCTTTTTCAAAATCAGTGTCTCCCCGAAACCCAAACTGGGGAAGTTTTTAAGTTACGGCTACACATATGTTCATTAAGGGCCATGGGAAGTAGGCAGAGTCCAAACTTTAGATGATTGAAGTCTTCAGGGTCAGAAGCACTCACCACCAGCTTCCCTTAGGTTACACTTTAACTGTCATTGATAGATGATGTCAATAAAAATATCTATTCTTTTTCAGATTATTTCCCCTTATAGGTTATTGCAAAATGTTGAGTGTAGTTCCCTGTGCTATACAGTAGTTCCTTGTTGATGATCTATTTTATACATAGCAGTGTGTATGTGTTAATCCCAAACTGTTAATTTATCCCTCCTCCCACCTTTCCCCTTTGGTAATAATAAATTATAAGATTTTATACTTCTCAGAAATGGGGGAGCTGAAAGAGAGGTATCATTTTCAATGGAAAAGCATTTAAAACAAGATTGAAGGTTTAACCAAGATTATTAGATGTACATCCTTGGAAAGAAATCACTTCATTTCTCTAATATTGACCTGACAAATAAGACAAACCTTTTCACTGAACTTGCTTATAATAAAGTGATGGAAATATCAAATGGAAGTGTTAGAAACATCTTATTTTACCCGAGCCTTATACACTGTTCTATGTTAACTACAGTTTGGCTCACACATCTGTTCATTGAGGTTACAATAGTCTCAATTTCTGTTACTGATCTTCCAGAGTGGACCCCAACAAGTGTCCCCCTGCCCAGTGTCATTGGGGCCAACAGATCGAGACTGAGTTTGGTTCACAAGCAAAGGAAACTTTATATTTTGATCAGAGAATGGAGAGGTGAGAGCATGCACTACCCCGTGGGCTGTGGGCTGGGCTGCTGTGTAGAGATCCTGTCAGAGTCAGTGGGAGGGAGGGTGCGGAGCTCTCGAGGGCCGGGTTGGCTGTAGCTCAGGCTCTATATCGTGGAGTCTGCACTGGGCCCCAGGAGCTGAGGTGTCGACCCAGCCATTCTGCACTAGGAAATCTGGTCTGAAGTGCCGGGTGTGGAACCTCTGCATGCGGGACCCTAGGAGCACGTGAAATTAGACAAAGCACAAAGGATAAAAAAGGTTAGACTTGACTTTATTGCCCAGATTCTATTTTTATCTCCCAGGGATTTTTAATGGGCTTTGCTGGGGACAAACCCCTCCTCTGCCTTTTGTCCTGTTCCTCATTCTTGGAGTGCTGAGGGTGCAGACCCTTCTTCTGTAACTGCTGAGTGCTGAGTTGGGAGCCCTCATACCCTGGGGCGAGGGTCAGAGCTTCTCCCCAGCAGCCTCCCGGTGACGTTGATTGTCCCCAGGACCCCTGCCTCCCTGCTCGTCCACCTGAGCACCAGCATTGGAAGTGTTATAGATTCTAATGACCTTTAAGGGTCCAGGAAAGAGATGTGCAGAGACGCTGTGGGGGCCGGTTTCACCCCGCCCCACATTTGTTCGGCCACCTTAGGCTGACCGTTTCTGCCAGCCTAGATGCTCTGACCAGTAGTCTGCGCTTTCTTCAATTAGGCCCCTGAATTAACGTACAAACAGCACCAGGTGTCAGAGCCCTGCCCGCTCAACTCCCAGACAGTCCAGGGTCAGTGGTGATCAAGGACCATGATGGCCACTGAGTCAACAGCCTTTTGAAGTAAACAGGAGTCCAGCCGGTCTTATTGGCCACCATCATCACGGTGTCTGTAGGCTTTTCTATGGTGACAGTGTGATATACCGTTCCCCCGCCAAGATTATTAGCTCCCCTCTGGGTGCAGTAAGTCCTGCAAGCAGTAGTCTACTCTTTTGGGACACACTCTTGTTGTTTTATGAGAGAAACTCCAGGTCAAGTGATGTTCACACGAGTCGTCATGGTGCCCTGTTGCCCCCGGTTATCTCTCTGGATGTTGGAGTTGGAGGGCCTCCTCACTCAAGGTCGGTGTGCCCACGGAGCGAACCCTGCAACTTCAGGGCATGGTTGGTGGTTAGGATCACCACGTGGGGTCCTTTTCCCTTAGGAGGGAGGTGGCCTTTTGGGCTGCTGATTTCCAGGTTTTTAGATACCGCCATTATCTTGGCCAGATGTGGCAGTGGGCCAAGCCCCTTAGTGACCGTAGTTTATCCTACCTGGATGGCATTCTTGCATTGTTCCATTTCAAGTGGTCCCAGTTTTTGCACTAATTCTCCAATGGCGATTCACCTTTCACCGGGAATGTAAAGGTCAAAGGGTTTAGCTAAATTAGGGAGTTCCAGGGCAAGGGTCTGAATTGACTGCTCTTTCCATTCTTGAAAGGCCACTTCTGGATTCTATTCCAAAGGATCATCATCTTTTCCTTTCAGTGTTTCATATAGAGGCCCAGCTAGTAGACTGTAGTTAGGGATCCAGAAGCAGCAAACCCTGGCCTCCCCAGGAACCCCTAAGCTGTCTTCTAGTTTTAGAAAGGGGTAAGGCTGAAAATGGTTTCTTCCCTTTCCTGGGATGGGCTTCTCTGACCTTCTGTGAGAATGAAGCCCAGGCAGGTCACCGCAGTCTGTGATATTTGAGCTTTTTCTTGGACAACTTCTATCCTTTATTGGCTTGGTAGTTCAGAGGCCTCCTTAGTAGGGCTGGCGATCAGAATGTCGTCTGCATATTGAAGGAGGGTTTCCTTTTCCAGAGGTAGAACTTTTAGGTCTTTAGCTAAGCTTTCCCCAAAGATGGTGTGGGAATTTTTGCACCCTTGGGGCCGAACGGCCCGGAAGTATTGTTTTAGTTGTATGTTGAGTCCTGCCACTCACAAGCCAAAATTTCTTGTGACTCTGGGACTAATGGAATACAAAAGAAGGCATCATTGAAGACTAATACAGAATACCATGTCCTGGTGGTTGGTAGAATGACCAGCAGGGTGTAGGAATTAGGAGCAACTGGAGGTATATCCTCGGTGGCTTCACTGACTGTCCTGACATCCTTTACCAGGTCCCCAGCAGCCCATGGGGCTCTCGTGGTCAGACCAATCCCAGAATATGGAGCTCACCTGGGCAGGTACCCCACCCCCACCCCAGCCCACGGGGCTCTCGTGGTCAGGGCCCTCCCAGGATACAGAGCTACCCTTGCAGGTACTGTGGCAGGGCTGGGCACACAGGAACCGTGCACATAGCCCTCATTGCAGAGCACCCCCAGCTCACCTGTCGCTCAGAGCTGACACAGAGCACCTCAGAGCAGGACTTGAACTAACAAACAGCAGCTGCGACAGGTCTGTGACCCTGGGCATCACTCCGTGAGGCCTCCCTCCACCTGGTCTTCCAGAGACTTCCACTGCACCCGGGGCACCAGGCCTCTGTCTCCAACCACCACCCACCCCTCCTCTCCCTGACTCCTGGGTTCCTCTCATTAGGAGAGGGTTTTCTTGAAGTTGTCTCCCACTCATGGGCCAGATAAAATGATTAGAAAACAAGCCAAAGCTGCAGCCCCTTGTCTATCCTGACTCTCAGGAGCCCACACCTGTTCCTTGGACCTGGCCGGTTCAACAAGTTCCATTTTCTGCAACTGTGAGCCCCTGAGGGGTGATGATTGGCTGACCTGGGCAGCCTTACCGTGCCGGCCAGCCCTCCCCAGGTGTGCCTGGGTTGAGATCAATATAAATACCACTCCAGGCAGCAAGAGCCCCTGCAGCCGTGCCTGACGCCATTTTCTCTGCCCTGTCAGCAGTCTCGGGGCTGGGCTGGTGGGAGGGAGTGAGAGGCCACGGCTTTGTGGGTGGCCCAGTGTGAGTGGGGCTCTGCTGGACTTTCTGCAGCAGTTGCCAGGCTGCCACCTGCTAAAGAAGAGGATGTGTCACCCATACCTGCTGCTGGAATTTCTCCCTGGGCAGAGGTGAGGAAGGAAAAAAGCCGTGGGGGCAGGGACAGGACGGGTATCTCAGGCAGGGAAATGGAAATCTTCCAGAAGAGCACCCAGGGCCAGGACCATCCTGGCTGGCCTGCAGGCACCAAGTCGGCCGGCATGCTGTCACTCGTGTGGCTCTATGGCCCTTCCTCTAGGCTTTCAAGTCCTTGTATATATTCAGGTGTTTTACCTGGGACGGGTGGGAATAGTTCAGCAGCAACTGGCCTGGGGCTCAGCTCACGTTTACTCACAGATGCCTCGGCACGGTGCCCCAGCTTTGCAATGAGGACGCTTGTTGCGTGGGGGCTGCTGGCTGAATGGGAGACGATTCCCCACCACTGACCAACTTCAGAATTGTTTACAACTGGAGCAAGTGCCCTGATACGGTTTTCCTCTGTGTAACTGGTGGGTTCTGTGTTTTTTTTCTCTTTTTCGTTTTTGGTTCAAGGTAGATTTTATTCCTCTTTTTTGTATTTACAGATATAAGCATGGAAATAATTTATTCATATAAATACATGTATGTGCAGGGAATAATTGTTTTTTGTTTTATTTTTTAAATTTTATTTCTTTTTAATTTTGAATTTTATTTTATGTTTTTATACAGCAGGTTCTTATTGGTTATCTATTTTATACATATAAATGTATACATGCCAATCCCAGTCTCTCAACTCCTCCCACCACCACCCCCCCAACAGCTTTCCCCCCTTGTTGTCCATACGTTTGTTGTCTACATCTGTTGCTCTATTTATGCCTTGCAAAATGGTTAATCTGTACAGTTTTTCTAGGTTCCACATATATGCATGAATATACAAGATTTGTTTTTCTCTTTCAGACTTACTTCACTCTGTATGACAGTCTCTAGATCCATCGACGTCTCTACAAATGACCCAATTTCATTCCTTTTCATGGCTTAGTAATATTCCATTTTATATATGTACCACAGCTTTATGCATTCGTCTGTCTGTGGGCATTTAAGTTGCTTCCATTACCTCGATATTGTAAATAGTGATGCAATGAACATTGCGGTGAATGACTCTTTTTGATTTATGGTTTTTTCTGGGTATATGTCCAGTACTGGGATTGCTGTATCATATGGTAATTCTATTGTTAGTTTCATAAGAAATTCCATATTGTTCTCCATAATGACTGTATCAATTTATATTCCCAACAGTAGTGGAAGAGGGTTCCTTTTCTCCACACCCTTTCCAGCATTTTTTGTTTGTAGATTTTCTATGATGCCTATTCTACCAGGTGTGAGGTGATACCTCATTGTTGAATCCATTTCGCTGAGCAAGGGGTAGGTCTAGTCTATTACATATTTGGCTTATGGAACGGTATCTGTGCTAATTTCAAACTCTGCTTTTATGCAGCACCCCAACTCACCTTTCCCCTTAAGCAGGCATAAGTTGGTTTTCTAAACTTGAGACCCTGTTCTGTTTTGTAATTCAATTCATGTGTAGCCAAGTTCACATTCCGTGCATTAGTGATACCTTATGATGTTTCATTTTCTGTGTGACTTATTTCAGTTAGAATCATCGTACCTGAATCCACTCATTATGCTGCTACGGGCCTGATGACATAGATTTCATTGCTGAGTGATACTGCATTGTACGTAAGTACCACAAGTTCTTTATCCATTTTTCACTTTCTGTGATATTGAACTTGAACGGTAAATGAGGTTCTTGTAAACAGAGGCATCCCAAACTTTGGGGTGGCTGTGTCTTTTTGATTTTAATTTCCCTAAGCTATAGGACCATAAGTGGAAGTGCCCTAGGCTCTGTTGCTTTGTTTTTTAGATGTTTCCGGAAACACCATACACTTCTCCCGAGTGTCTGTTGGCAATTTACATCCCGCCCATCAGCATAACAAGGCTCCCAGTTCTCCATGGCCTGTCCTGCCTTTGTGGATTTTACACTTTTTTCAGATGGCCCTTTTGACCGGGGGGAAGTGAGACTTCATTGTAGTGCAGATTTCCTTTGCAAGCTTGCTTGGTTGGCCAAAAAGGGCGTATGCGTTTTTTCCTGAATATATTCAGGAAAAAACGCATACGCCCTTTTTGGCCAAGTGCATCATTGTGGACGTTCTGCCTCTTTTCCTATGCTTTCAATGCAATGCCAGTCTACCTCCTGAAATCGGTTTCCTGCAATTCTGCCCCGCTTTCAAGTCCTCTTGGCAGCCTTACTTCAGTATATTTTTGGACGATAGCTGTCATTTATAACTCTGCAGGTTTGTGAATTACAGTGCCCCTGAGCTCCTTTCTTCAACTCGCTTTCTTTTGAGCTGGCCGCAACACCGCAGGATGGCTTCAGGCCCTAATCTGGTTCCGGCACGGCACGCTGAGCCTTTGGTTAATTCCTCTTCCTGGTGGGAAATGAGAGTTAAATTTGCCCGGCCAGACACCTCCAGCTAGTCTCTCATTGGTTCTCCCTATTCCTGTTCATCTTCCGCAGAAATTGAAAACTGGGCCAAACAGGAGGTTAAAGGCGCTGACTCTCCAAGTGGGGAGAGTGTTAGTAAAGCGTCTGGAATGTTGCACCCGAGTACCAGGGTACGAAAACTGAGACATATTTGAACACGTCTCCCATGCACACGGTTGATTATACTCTGGGTTCCACATGCATGTTGTAGCTGAAGGAAGAATACCTTAAACCTGGAGAGTTGAGACCCGTGGAATGGGTACCATGCAATATGACTTCAAAGGGTCTTCATTTGTTCACCGAACCTCTCCAATCCTATCACTGCTGCGTTTATGCCCCTGTACACATGCTTGATTCTCTTTCGGAGACATAGCAATCCATAGGTTTTAAGATACTTACTAGTCAGGTACATTCTTAGGCGTTTAATATGCGGTGTTGAGTCCATTTCGTTGAGCAAGGAGTAGCTCTTGTCTATTCCATATTTGGCTTAAGGAACTTTATCTGTGCTCATTTCAATCTCTGGTTTTATGCAGCACCCCAACTCACCTTTCCCCTTAAGCAAGCATAAGTTGGTTTTCTAAATTTGAGACGCTGTTCTGTTCTGTAATTCAGTTCCTGTGTAGCCAAGTTTACATTCCGTGTATTACTGATATCTTATGATGTTTCTTTTTCTGTGTGACTTATTTCAGTTAGAATCATCATACCTGTATCCACTCATTGTGCTGCTAAGGGCCTGATGACATAGATTTCATTGCTGAGTGATATTGCTTTGTAAGTAAATACCACATGTTCTTTATCCATTTTTCACTTTCTGCGATGTTGAACTTGTACTGTAAACGAGGTTCTTGTAAACAGAGGCGTCCCAAACTTTGGGGTGGCTGTGTGTTTTTGATTTTAATTTCCCTAAGCTATAGGACCATAAGTGCAAGTGCCCTAGGCTCTGTTGCTTTGTTTTTTAGATGTTTCAGGAAACACCATACACTTCTCCCAAGTGTCTGTTGGCAATTTACATCCCGCCCATCAGCATAACAAGGCTCCCAGTTCTCCATGGCCTGTCCTGACTTTCTGGATTTTACACTTTTTTCAGATGGCCCTTTTGACCAGGGGGAAGTGAGACTTCATTGTAGTGCAGATTTCCTTTGCAAGCTTGCTTGGTTGGCCAAAAAGGGCGTATGCGTTTTTTCCTGAATATATTCAGGAAAAAACGCATACACCCTTTTTGGCCAAGTGCATCATTGTGGACGTTCTGCCTCTTTTCCTATGCTTTCAATGCAATTCCAGTCTACCTCCTGAAATCGGTTTCCTGCAATTCTGCCCCGCTTTCGAGTCCTCTTGGCAGCCTTACTTCAGTATATTTTTGGAGGATAGCTGTCATTTATAACTCTGCAGGTTTGTGAATTACAGTGCCCCTGAGCTCCTTACTTCAACTCGCTTTCTTTTGAGCTGGCCGCAACACCGCAGGATGGCTTCAGGCCCTAATCTGGTTCCGGCCCGGCACGCTGAGCCTTTGGTTATTTCCTCTTCCTGGTGGGAAATGAGAGTTAAATTTGCCCGTCCAGACACCTCCTGCTAGTCTCTCATTGGTTCTCACTATTCCTGTTCATCTTCCGCAGAAATTGCAAACTGGGCCAAACAGGAGGTTAAAGGCGCTGACTCTCCAAGTGGGGAGAGTGTTAGTAAAGCGTCTGGAATGTTGCACCCGAGTACCAGGGGAGAAAAACTGAGACATATTTGAACACGTCTCCCGTTCACATGGTTGATCATACTCTGGGTTCCACATGCATGTTTTAGCTGAAGGAAGAATACCTTAAACCTGGAGAGTTGAGACCCGTGGAATGGGTACCATGCAATATGACTTCAAAGGGTCTTCATTTGCTCACCGAACCTCTCCAATCCTATCACTGCTGCGTTTATGCCCCTGTACACACGCTTGATTCTCTTTTGGAGACATAGCAATCCATAGGTTTTAAGATACTTACTAGTCAGGTACATTCTTAGGCGTTTAATATGGGGTGTTGAGTCCATTTCGTTGAGCAAGGAGTAGCTCTTGTCTAGTCCATATTTGGCTTAAGGAACTTTATCTGTGCTCATTTCAATCTCTGGTTTTATGCAGCACCCCAACTCACCTTTCCCCTTAAGCAAGCATAAGTTGGTTTTCTAAATTTGAGACCCTGTTCTGTTTTGGAATTCAGTTCCTGTGTAGCCAAGTTTACATTCCGTGTATTAGTGATATCTTATGATGTTTCTTTTTCTGTGTGACTTATTTCAGTGAGAATCATCGTAGCTGAATCCACTCATTATGCTGCTACGGGCCTGATGACATAGATTTCATTGCTGAGTGATACTGCATTGTACGTAAGTACCACAAGTTCTTTATCCATTTTTCACTTTCTGTGATATTGAACTTGTACGGTAAACGAGGTTCTTGTAAACAGAGGCATCCCAAACTTTGGGGTGGCTGTGTCTTTTTGATTTTAATTTCCCTAAGCTATAGGACCATAAGTGGAAGTGCCCAAGGCTCTGTTGCTTTGTTGTTTAGATGTTTCAGGAAACACCATACACTTCTCCCGAGTGTCTGTTGGCAATTTACATCCCGCCCATCAGCATAACAAGGCTCCCAGTTCTCCATGGCCTGTCCTGCCTTTCTGGATTTTACACTTTTTTCAGATGGCCCTTTTGACCGGGGGGAAGTGAGACTTCATTGTAGTGCAGATTTCCTTTGCAAGCTTGCTTGGTTGGCCAAAAAGGGCGTATGCGTTTTTTCCTGAATATATTCAGGAAAAAACGCATACGCCCTTTTTGGCCAAGTGCATCATTGTGGACGTTCTGCCTCTTTTCCTATGCTTTCAATGCAATTCCAGTCTACCTCCTGAAATCGGTTTCCTGCAATTCTGCCCCGCTTTCGAGTCCTCTTGGCAGCCTTACTTCAGTATATTTTTGGACGATAGCTGTCATTTATAACTCTGCAGGTTTGTGAATTACAGTGCCCCTGAGCTCCTTTCTTCAACTCGCTTTCTTGTGACCTGGCCGCAACACCGCAGGATGGCTTCAGGCCCTAATCTGGTTCCGGCACGGCACGCTGAGCCTTTGGTTAATTCCTCTTCCTGGTGGGAAATGAGAGTTAAATTTGCCCGTCCAGACACGTCCAGCTAGTCTCTCATTGGTTCTCGCTATTCCTGTTCATCTTCCGCAGAAATTGCAAACTGGGCCAGACAGGAGATTAAAGGGACGGACTCTCCAAGTCGGGAGAGTGTTAGTAAAGCGTCTGGAATGTTGCACCCGAGTACCAGGGTACGAAAACTGAGACATATTTGAACACGTCTCCCGATCACATGGTTGATCATACTCTAGGTTCCACATGCATGTTTTAGCTGAAGGAAGAATAATTTAAACCTGGGTAGTTGAAACCCGTGGAATGGGTACCATGCAATATGACTTCAAAGGGTCTTCATTTGGTCACCGAACCTCTCCAATCCTATCACTGCTGCGTTTATGCCCCTGTACACATGCTTGATTCTCTTTCGGAGACATAGCAATCCATAGGTTTTAAGATACTTACTAGTCAGGTACATTCTTAGGCGTTTAATATGGGGTGTTGAGTCCATTTCGTTGAGCAAGGAGTAGCTCTTGTCTAGTCCATATTTGGCTTAAGGAACTTTATCTGTGCTCATTTCAATCTCTGGTTTTATGCAGCACCCCAACTCACCTTTCCCCTTAAGCAAGCATAAGTTGGTTTTCTAAATTTGAGACCCTGTTCTGTTTTGGAATTCAGTTCCTGTGTAGCCAAGTTTACATTCCGTGTATTAGTGATATCTTATGATGTTTCTTTTTCTGTGTGACTTATTTCAGTGAGAATCATCGTACCTGAATCCACTCATTATGCTGCTACGGGCCTGATGACATAGATTTCATTGCTGAGTGATACTGCATTGTACGTAAGTACCACAAGTTCTTTATCCATTTTTCACTTTCTGTGATATTGAACTTGTACGGTAAACGAGGTTCTTGTAAACAGAGGCGTCCCAAACTTTGGGGTGGCTGTGTCTTTTTGATTTTAATTTCCCTAAGCTATAGGACCATAAGTGGAAGTGCCCTAGGCTCTGTTGCTTTGTTTTTTAGATGTTTCAGGAAACACCATACACTTCTCCCGATTGGCTGTTGGCAATTTACATCCCGCCCATCAGCATAACAAGGCTCCCAGTTCTCCATGGCCTGTCCTGCCTTTCTGGATTTTACACTTTTTTCAGATGGCCCTTTTGACCGGGGGGAAGTGAGACTTCATTGTAGTGCAGATTTCCTTTGCAAGCTTGCTTGGTTGGCCAAAAAGGGCGTATGCGTTTTTTCCTGAATATATTCAGGAAAAAACGCATACGCCCTTTTTGGCCAAGTGCATCATTGTGGACGTTCTGCCTCTTTTCCTATGCTTTCAATGCAATTCCAGTCTACCTCCTGAAATCGGTTTCCTGCAATTCTGCCCCGCTTTCAAGTCCTCTTGGCAGCCTTACTTCAGTATATTTTTGGACGATAGCTGTCATTTATAACTCTGCAGGTTTGTGAATTACAGTGCCCCTGAGCTCCTTTCTTCAACTCGCTTTCTTTTGAGCTGGCCGCAACACCGCAGGATGGCTTCAGGCCCTCATCTGGTTCCGGCACGGCACGCTGAGCCTTTGGTTATTTCCTCTTCCTGGTGGGAAATGAGAGTTAAATTTGCCCGTCCAGACACCTCCAGCTAGTCTCTCATTGGTGTTCCCTATTCCTGTTCATCTTCCGCAGAAATTGCAAACTGGGCCAAACAGGAGGTTAAAGGGACTGACTCTCCAAGTGGGGAGAGTGTTAGTAAAGCGTCTGGAATGTTGCACGCGAGTACCAGGGGAGGAAAACTGAGACATATTTGAACACGTCTCCCGTTCACATGGTTGATCATACTCTGGGTTCCACATGCATGTTTTAGCTGAAGGAAGAATACGTTAAACCTGGAGAGTTGAGACCCGTGGAATGGGTACCATGCAATATGATTTCAAAGGGTCTTCATTTGCTCACAAAACCTCTCCAATCCTATCACTGCTGCGTTTATGCCCCTGTACACACGCTTGATTCTGTTTTGGAGACATAGCAATCCATAGGTTTTAAGATACTTACTAGTCAGGTACATTCTTAGGCGTTTAATATGGGGTGTTGAGTCCATTTCATTGAGCAAGGAGTAGCTCTTGTCTATTCCATATTTGGCTTAAGGAACTTTATCTGTGCTCATTTCAATCTCTGGTTTTATGCAGCACCCCAACTCAGCTTTCCCCTTAAGCAAGCATAAGTTGGTTTTCTAAATTTGAGACCCTGTTCTGTTTTGGAATTCAGTTCCTGTGTAGCCAAGTTTACATTCCGTGTATTAGTGATATCTTATGATGTTTCTTTTTCTGTGTGACTTATTTCAGTGAGAATCATCGTACCTGAATCCACTCATTATGCTGCTACGGGCCTGATGACATAGATTTCATTGCTGAGTGATACTGCATTGTACATAAGTACCACAAGTTCTTTATCCATTTTTCACTTTCTGTGATATTGAACTTGTACGGTAAACGAGGTTCTTGTAAACAGAGGCGTCCCAAACTTTGGGGTGGCTGTGTCTTTTTGATTTTAATTTCCCTAAGCTATAGGACCATAAGTGGAAGTGCCCTAGGCTCTGTTGCTTTGTTTTTTAGATGTTTCAGGAAACACCATACACTTCTCCCAAGTGTCTGTTGGCAATTTACATCCCGCCCATCAGCATAACAAGGCTCCCAGTTCTCCATGGCCTGTCCTGCCTTTCTGGACTTTACACTTTTTTCAGATGGCCCTTTTGACCGGGGGGAAGTGAGACTTCATTGTAGTGCAGATTTCCTTTGCAAGCTTGCTTGGTTGGCCAAAAAGGGCGTACGCGTTTTTTCTTGAATATATTCAGGAAAAAACGCATACGCCCTTTTTGGCCAAGTGCATCATTGTGGACGTTCTGCCTCTTTTCCTATGCTTTCAAAGCAATTCCAGTCTACCTCCTGAAATCGGTTTCCTGCAATTCTGCCCCACTTTCAAGTCCTCTTGGCAGCCTTACTTCAGTATATTTTTGGACGATAGCTGTCATTTATAACTCTGCAGGTTTGTGAATTACAGTGCCCCTGAGCTCCTTTCTTCAACTCGCTTTCTTTTGAGCTGGCCGCAACACCGCAGGATGGCTTCAGGCCCTAATCTGGTTCCGGCCGGGCACGCTGAGCCTTTGGTTATTTCCTCTTCCTGGTGGGAAATGAGAGTTAAATTTGCCCGTCCAGACACCTCCAGCTAGTCTCTCATTGGTGTTCCCTATTCCTGTTCATCTTCCGCAGAAATTTCAAACTGGGCCAAACAGGAGGTTAAAGGCGCTGACTCTCCAAGTGGGGAGAGTGTTAGTAAAGCGTCTGGAATGTTGCACCCGAGTACCGCGGGAGGAAAACTGAGACATATTTGAACACGTCTCCCGTTCACATGGTTGATCATACTCTGGGTTCCACATGCATGTTTTAGCTGAAGGAAGAATACCTTAAACCTGGAGAGTTGAGACCCGTGGAATGGGTACCATGCAATATGACTTCAAAGTGTCTTCATTTGCTCACCAAACCTCTCCAATCCTATCACTGCTGCGTTTATGCCCCTGTACACACGCTTGATTCTCTTTTGGAGACATAGCAATCCATAGGTTTTAAGATACTTACTAGTCAGGTACATTCTTAGGCGTTTAATATGGGGTGTTGAGTCCATTTCGTTGAGCAAGGAGTAGCTCTTGTCTATTCCATATTTGGCTTAAGGAACTTTATCTGTGCTCATTTCAATCTCTGGTTTTATGCAGCACCCCAACTCAGCTTTCCCCTTAAGCAAGCATAAGTTGGTTTTCTAAATTTGAGACCCTGTTCTGTTTTGGAATTCAGTTCCTGTGTAGCCAAGTTTACATTCCGTGTATTAGTGATATCTTATGATGTTTCTTTTTCTGTGTGACTTATTTCAGTGAGAATCATCGTACCTGAATCCACTCATTATGCTGCTACGGGCCTGATGACATAGATTTCATTGCTGAGTGATACTGCATTGTACGTAAGTACCACAAGTTCTTTATCCATTTTTCACTTTCTGTGATATTGAACTTGTACGGTAAACGAGGTTCTTGTAAACAGAGGCGTCCCAAACTTTGGGGTGGCTGTGTCTTTTTTATTTTAATTTCCCTAAGCTATAGGACCATAAGTGGAAATGCCCTAGGCTCTGTTGCTTTGTTTTTTAGATGTTTCAGGAAACACCATACACTTCTCCCGAGTGTCTGTTGGCAATTTACATCCCGCCCATCAGCATAACAAGGCTCCCAGTTCTCCATGGCCTGTCCTGCCTTTCTGGATTTTACACTTTTTTCAGATGGCCCTTTTGACCGGGGGGAAGTGAGACTTCATTGTAGTGCAGATTTCCTTTGCAAGCTTGCTTGGTTGGCCAAAAAGGGCGTAGGCGTTTTTTCCTGAATATATTCAGGAAAAAACGCATACGCCCTTTTTGGCCAAGTGCATCATTGTGGACGTTCTGCCTCTTTTCCTATGCTTTCAATGCAATTCCAGTCTACCTCCTGAAATCGGTTTCCTGCAATTCTGCCCCGCTTTCAAGTCCTCTTGGCAGCCTTACTTCAGTATATTTTTGGACGATAGCTGTCATTTATAACTCTGCAGGTTTGTGAATTACAGTGCCCCTGAGCTCCTTTCTTCAACTCGCTTTCTTTTGAGCTGGCCGCAACACCGCAGGATGGCTTCAGGCCCTAATCTGGTTCCGGCACGGCACGCTGAGCCTTTGGTTAATTCCTCTTTCTGGTGGGAAATGAGAGTTAAATTTGCCCGTCCAGACACCTCCAGCTAGTCTCTCATTGGTTCTCGCTATTCCTGTTCATCTTCCGCAGAAATTGCAAACTGGGCCAAACAGGAGATTAAAGGGACGGACTCTCCAAGTCAGGAGAGTGTTAGTAAAGCGTCTGGAATGTTGCACCCGAGTACCAGGGTACGAAAACTGAGACATATTTGAACACGTCTCCCGATCACATGGTTGATCATACTCTAGGTTCCACATGCATGTTTTAGCTGAAGGAAGAATACCTTATACCTTGGTAGTTGAAACCCGTGGAATGGGTACCATGCAATATGACTTCAAAGGGTCTTCATTTGCTCACCGAACCTCTCCAATCCTATCACTGCTGCGTTTATGCCCCTGTACACATGCTTGATTCTCTTTCGGAGACATAGCAATCCATAGGTTTTAAGATACTTACTAGTCAGGTACATTCTTAGGCGTTTAATATGCGGTGTTGAGTCCATTTCGTTGAGCAAGGAGTAGCTCTTGTCTATTCCATATTTGGCTTAAGGAACTTTATCTGTGCTCGTTTCAATCTCTGGTTTTATGCAGCACCCCAACTCACCTTTACCCTTAAGCAAGCATAAGTTGGTTTTCTAAATTTGAGACCCTGTTCTGTTCTGTAATTCAGTTCCTGTGTAGCCAAGTTTACATTCCGTGTATTACTGATATCTTATGATGTTTCTTTTTCTGTGTGACTTATTTCAGTTAGAATCATCATACCTGAATCCACTCATTGTGCTGCTAAGGGCCTGATGACATAGATTTCATTGCTGAGTGATATTGCTTTGTAAGTAAATACCACACCTTCTTTATCCATTTTTCACTTTCTGTGATATTGAACTTGTACTGTAAACGAGGTTCTTGTAAACAGAGGCGTCCCAAACTTTGGGGTGGCTGTGTCTTTTTGATTTTAATTTCCCTAAGCTATAGGACCATAAGTGGAAGTGCCCTAGGCTCTGTTGCTTTGTTTTTTAGATGTTTCAGGAAACACCATACACTTCTCCCGAGTGTCTGTTGGCAATTTACATCCCGCCCATCAGCATAACAAGGCTCCCAGTTCTCCATGGCCTGTCCTGCCTTTCTGGATTTTACACTTTTTTCAGATGGCCCTTTTGACCGGGGGGAAGTGAGACTTCATTGTAGTGCAGATTTCCTTTGCAAGCTTGCTTGGTTGGCCAAAAAGGGCGTATGCGTTTTTTCCTGAATATATTCAGGAAAAAACGCATACGCACTTTTTGGCCAAGTGCATCATTGTGGACGTTCTGCCTCTTTTCCTATGCTTTCAATGCAATTCCAGTCTACCTCCTGAAATCGGTTTCCTGCAATTCTGCCCCGCTTTCGAGTCCTCTTGGCAGCCTTACTTCAGTATATTTTTGGACGATAGCTGTCATTTATAACTCTGCAGGTTTGTGAATTACAGTGCCCCTGAGCTCCTTTCTTCAACTCGCTTTCTTTTGAGCTGGCCGCAACACCGCAGGATGGCTTCAGGCCCTAATCTGGTTCCGGCCCGGCACGCTGAGCCTTTGGTTATTTCCTCTTCCTGGTGGGAAATGAGAATTAAATTTGCCCGTCCAGACACCTCCTGCTAGTCTCTCATTGGTTCTCACTATTCCTGTTCATCTTCCGCAGAAATTGCAAACTGGGCCAAACAGGAGGTTAAAGGCGCTGACTCTCCAAGTGGGGAGAGTGTTAGTAAAGCGTCTGGAATGTTGCACCCGAGTACCAGGGGAGGAAAACTGAGACATATTTGAACACGTCTCCCGTTCACATGGTTGATCATACTCTGGGTTCCACATGCATGTTTTAGCTGAAGGAAGAATACCTTAAACCTGGAGAGTTGAGACCCGTGGAATGGGTACCATGCAATATGACTTCAAAGGGTCTTCATTTGCTCACCGAACCTCTCCAATCCTATCACTGCTGCGTTTATGCCCCTGTACACACGCTTGATTCTCTTTTGGAGACATAGCAATCCATAGGTTTTAAGATACTTACTAGTCAGGTACATTCTTAGGCGTTTAATATGGGGTGTTGAGTCCATTTCGTTGAGCAAGGAGTAGCTCTTGTCTAGTCCATATTTGGCTTAAGGAACTTTATCTGTGCTCATTTCAATCTCTGGTTTTATGCAGCACCCCAACTCACCTTTCCCCTTAAGCAAGCATAAGTTGGTTTTCTAAATTTGAGACCCTGTTCTGTTTTGGAATTCAGTTCCTGTGTAGCCAAGTTTACATTCCGTGTATTAGTGATATCTTATGATGTTTCTTTTTCTGTGTGACTTATTTCAGTGTGAATCATCGTACCTGAATCCACTCATTGTGCTGCTAAGGGCCTGATGACATAGATTTCATTGCTGAGTGATATTGCTTTGTAAGTAAATACCACACCTTCTTTATCCATTTTTCACTTTCTGCGATGTTGAACTTGTACTGTAAACGAGGTTCTTGTAAACAGAGGCGTCCCAAACTTTGGGGTGGCTGTGTCTTTTTGATTTTAATTTCCCTAAGCTATAGGACCATAAGTGGAAGTGCCCTAGGCTCTGTTGCTTTGTTTTTTAGATGTTTCAGGAAACACCATACACTTCTCCCGAGTGTCTGTTGGCAATTTACATCCCGCCCATCAGCATAAAAAGGCTCCCAGTTCTCCATGGCCTGTCCTGCCTTTCTGGATTTTACACTTTTTTCAGATGGCCCTTTTGACCGGGGGGAAGTGAGACTTCATTGTAGTGCAGATTTCCTTTGCAAGCTTGCTTGGTTGGCCAAAAAGGGCGTATGCGTTTTTTCCTGAATATATTCAGGAAAAAACGCATACGCCCTTTTTGGCCAAGTGCATCATTGTGGACGTTCTGCCTCTTTTCCTATGCTTTCAAAGCAATTCCAGTCTACCTCCTGAAATCGGTTTCCTGCAATTCTGCCCCGCTTTCAAGTCCTCTTGGCAGCCTTACTTCAGTATATTTTTGGACGATAGCTGTCATTTATAACTCTGCAGGTTTGTGAATTACAGTGTCCCTGAGCTCCTTTCTTCAACTCGCTTTCTTGTGACCTGGCCGCAACACCGCAGGATGGCTTCAGGCCCTAATCTGGTACCGGCACGGCACGCTGAGCCTTTGGTTATTTCCTCTTCCTGGTGGGAAATGAGAGTTAAATTTGCCCGTCCAGACACCTCCTGCTAGTCTCTCATTGGTTCTCACTATTCCTGTTCATCTTCCGCAGAAATTGCAAACTGGGCCAAACAGGAGGTTAAAGGCGCTGACTCTCCAAGTGGGGAGAGTGTTAGTAAAGCGTCTGGAATGTTGCACCCGAGTACCAGGGGAGGAAAACTGAGATATATTTGAACACGTCTCCCGTTTACATGGTTGATCATACTCTGGGTTCCACATGCATGTTTTAGCTGAAGGAAGAATACCTTAAACCTGGAGAGTTGAGACCCGTGGAATGGGTACCATGCAATATGACTTCAAAGGGTCTTCATTTGCTCACCGAACCTCTCCAATCCTATCACTGCTGCGTTTATGCCCCTGTACACACGCTTGATTCTCTTTTGGAGACATAGCAATCCATAGGTTTTAAGATACTTACTAGTCAGGTACATTCTTAGGCGTTTAATATGGGGTGTTGAGTCCATTTCGTTGAGCAAGGAGTAGCTCTTGTCTATTCCATATTTGGCTTAAGGAACTTTATCTGTGCTCATTTCAATCTCTGGTTTTATGCAGCACCCCAACTCACCTTTCCCCTTAAGCAAGCATAAGTTGGTTTTCTAAATTTGAGACCCTGTTCTGTTCTGTAATTCAGTTCCTGTGTAGCCAAGTTTACATTCCGTGTATTACTGATATCTTATGATGTTTCTTTTTCTGTGTGACTTATTTCAGTTAGAATCATCATACCTGAATCCACTCATTGTGCTGCTAAGGGCCTGATGACATAGATTTCATTGCTGAGTGATATTGTTTTGTAAGTAAATACCACATGTTCTGTATCCATTTTTCACTTTCTGCGATGTTGAACTTGTACTGTAAACGAGGTTCTTGTAAACAGAGGCGTCCCAAACTTTGGGGTGGCTGTGTCTTTTTGATTTTAATTTCCCTAAGCTATAGGACCATAAGTGGAAGTGCCCTAGGCTCTGTTGCTTTGTTTTTTAGATGTTTCAGGAAACACCATACACTTCTCCCGAGTGTCTGTTGGCAATTTACATCCCGTCCATCAGCATAACAAGGCTCCCAGTTCTCCATGGCCTGTCCTGCCTTTCTGGATTTTACACTTTTTTCAGATGGCCCTTTTGACCGGGGGGAAGTGAGACTTCATTGTAGTGCAGATTTCCTTTGCAAGCTTGCTTGGTTGGCCAAAAAGGGCGTATGCGTTTTTTCCTGAATATATTCAGGAAAAAACGCATACGCCCTTTTTGGCCAAGTGCATCATTGTGGACGTTCTGCCTCTTTTCCTATGCTTTCAATGCAATTCCAGTCTACCTCCTGAAATCGGTTTCCTGCAATTCTGCCCCGCTTTCAAGTCCTCTTGGCAGCCTTACTTCAGTATATTTTTGGACGATAGCTGTCATTTATAACGCTGCAGGTTTGTGAATTACAGTGCCCCTGAGCTCCTTTCTTCAACTCGCTTTCTTTTGAGCTGGCCACAACACCGCAGGATGGCTTCAGGCCCTAATCTGGTTCCGGCACGGCACGCTGAGCCTTTGGTTATTTCCTCTTCCTGGTGGGAAATGAGAGTTAAATTTGCCCGTCCAGACACCTCCAGCTAGTCTCTCATTGGTGTTCCCTATTCCTGTTCATCTTCCGCAGAAATTGCAAACTGGGCCAAACAGGAAGTTAAAGGCGCTGACTCTCCAAGTGGGGAGAGTGTTAGTAAAGCGTCTGGAATGTTGCACCCGAGTACCAGGGGAGGAAAACTGAGACATATTTGAACACGTCTCCCGTTCACATGGTTGATCATACTCTGGGTTCCACATGCATGTTTTAGCTGAAGGAAGAATACCTTAAACCTGGAGAGTTGAGACCCGTGGAATGGGTACCATGCAATATGACTTCAAAGGGTCTTCATTTGCTCACCGAACCTCTCCAATCCTATCACTGCTGCGTTTATGCCCCTGTACACACGCTTGATTCTCTTTTGGAGACATAGCAATCCATAGGTTTTAAGATACTTACTAGTCAGGTACATTCTTAGGAGTTTAATATGGGGTGTTGAGTCCATTTCGTTGAGCAAGGAGTAGCTCTTGTCTAGTCCATATTTGGCTTAAGGAACTTTATCTGTGCTCATTTCAATCTCTGGTTTTATGCAGCACCCCAACTCACCTTTCCCCTTAAGCAAGCATAAGTTGGTTTTCTAAATTTGAGACCCTGTTCTGTTTTGGAATTCAGTTCCTGTGTAGCCAAGTTTACATTCCGTGTATTAGTGATATCTTATGATGTTTCTTTTTCTGTGTGACTTATTTCAGTGAGAATCATCGTACCTGAATCCACTCATTATGCTGCTACGGGCCTGATGACATAGATTTCATTGCTGAGTGATACTGCATTGTACGTAAGTACCACAAGTTCTTTATCCATTTTTCACTTTCTGTGATATTGAACTTGTATGGTAAACGAGGTTCTTGTAAACAGAGGCGTCCCAAACTTTGGGGTGGCTGTGTCTTTTTGATTTTAATTTCCCTAAGCTATAGGACCATAAGTGGAAGTGCCCTAGGCTCTGTTGCTTTGTTTTTTAGATGTTTCAGGAAACACCATACACTTCTCCCGAGTGGCTGTTGGCAATTTACATCCCGCCCATCAGCATAACAAGGCTCCCAGTTCTCCATGGCCTGTCCTGCCTTTCTGGATTTTACACTTTTTTCACATGGCCCTTTTGACCGGGGGGAAGTGAGACTTCATTGTAGTGCAGATTTCCTTTGCAAGCTTGCTTGGTTGGCCAAAAAGGGCGTATGCGTTTTTTCCTGAATATATTCAGGAAAAAACGCATACGCCCTTTTTGGCCAAGTGCATCATTGTGGACGTTCTGCCTCTTTTCCTATGCTTTCAATGCAATTCCAGTCTACCTCCTGAAATCGGTTTCCTGCAATTCTGCCCCGCTTTCGAGTCCTCTTGGCAGCCTTACTTCAGTATATTTTTGGACGATAGCTGTCATTTATAACTCTGCAGGTTTGTGAATTACAGTGCCCCTGAGCTCCTTTCTTCAACTCGCTTTCTTTTGAGCTGGCCGCAACACCGCAGGATGGCTTCAGGCCCTAATCTGGTTCCGGCACGGCACGCTGAGCCTTTGGTTATTTCCTCTTCCTGGTGGGAAATGAGAGTTAAATTTGCCCGTCCAGACACCTCCAGCTAGTCTCTCATTGGTGTTCCCTATTCCTGTTCATCTTCCGCAGAAATTGCAAACTGGGCCAAACAGGAGGTTAAAGGCGCTGACTCTCCAAGTGGGGAGAGTGTTAGTAAAGCGTCTGGAATGTTGCACCCGAGTACCAGGGGAGGAAAACTGAGACATATTTGAACACGTCTCCCGTTCACATGGTTGATCATACTCTGGGTTCCACATGCATGTTTTAGCTGAAGGAAGAATACCTTAAACCTGGAGAGTTGAGACCCGTGGAATGGGTACCATGCAATATGACTTCAAAGGGTCTTCATTTGCTCACCAAACCTCTCCAATCCTATCACTGCTGCGTTTATGCCCCTGTACACACGCTTGATTCTCTTTTGGAGACATAGCAATCCATAGGTTTTAAGATACTTACTAGTCAGGTACATTCTTAGGCGTTTAATATGGGGTGTTGAGTCCATTTCGTTGAGCAAGGAGTAGCTCTTGTCTATTCCATATTTGGCTTAAGGAACTTTATCTGTGCTCATTTCAATCTCTGGTTTTTTGCAGCACCCCAACTCACCTTTCCCCTTAAGCAAGCATAAGTTGGTTTTCTAATTTTGAGACCCTGTTCTGTTTTGGAATTCAGTTCCTGTGTAGCCAAGTTTACATTCCGTGTATTAGTGATATCTTATGATGTTTCATTTTCTGTGTGACTTATTTCAGTGAGAATCATCGTACCTGAATCCACTCATTATGCTGCTACGGGCCTGATGACATAGATTTCATTGCTGAGTGATACTGCATTGTACATAAGTACCACAAGTTCTTTATCCATTTTTCACTTTCTGTGATATTGAACTTGTACGGTAAACGAGGTTCTTGTAAACAGAGGCGTCCCAAACTTTGGGGTGGCTGTGTCTTTTTGATTTTAATTTCCCTAAGCTATAGGACCATAAGTGGAAGTGCCCTAGGCTCTGTTGCTTTGTTTTTTAGATGTTTCAGGAAACACCATACACTTCTCCCGAGTGTCTGTTGGCAATTTACATCCCGCCCATCAGCATAACAAGGCTCCCAGTTCTCCATGGCCTGTCCTGCCTTTCTGGATTTTACACTTTTTTCAGATGGCCCTTTTGACCGGGGGGAAGTGAGACTTCATTGTAGTGCAGATTTCCTTTGCAAGCTTGCTTGGTTGGCCAAAAAGGGCGTATGCGTTTTTTCCTGAATATATTCAGGAAAAAACGCATACGCCCTTTTTGGCCAAGTGCATCATTGTGGACGTTCTGCCTCTTTTCCTATGCTTTCAAAGCAATTCCAGTCTACCTCCTGAAATCGGTTTCCTGCAATTCTGCCCCGCTTTCAAGTCCTCTTGGCAGCCTTACTTCAGTATATTTTTGGACGATAGCTGTCATTTATAACTCTGCAGGTTTGTGAATTACAGTGCCCCTGAGCTCCTTTCTTCAACTCGCTTTCTTTTGAGCTGGCCGCAACACCTCAGGATGGCTTCAGGCCCTAATCTGGTTCCGGCACGGCACGCTGAGCCTTTGGTTAATTCCTCTTTCTGGTGGGAAATGAGAGTTAAATTTGCCCGTCCAGACACCTCCAGCTAGTCTCTCATTGGTTCTCGCTATTCCTGTTCATCTTCCGCAGAAATTGCAAACTGGGCCAAACAGGAGATTAAAGGTACGGACTCTCCAAGTCAGGAGAGTGTTAGTAAAGCGTCTGGAATGTTGCACCCGATTACCAGGGTACGAAAACTGAGACATATTTGAACACGTCTCCCGATCACATGGTTGATCATACTCTAGGTTCCACATGCATGTTTTAGCTGAAGGAAGAATACCTTAAACCTGGGTAGTTGAAACCCGTGGAATGGGTACCATGCAATATGACTTCAAAGGGTCTTCATTTGCTCACCGAACCTCTACAATCCTATCACTGCTGCGTTTATGCCCCTGTACACATGCTTGATTCTCTTTCGGAGACATAGCAATCCATAGGTTTTAAGATACTTACTAGTCAGGTACATTCTTAGGCGTTTAATATGCGGTGTTGAGTCCATTTCGTTGAGCAAGGAGTAGCTCTTGTCTATTCCATATTTGGCTTAAGGAACTTTATCTGTGCTCGTTTCAATCTCTGGTTTTATGCAGCACCCCAACTCACCTTTACCCTTAAGCAAGCATAAGTTGGTTTTCTAAATTTGAGACCCTGTTCTGTTCTGTAATTCAGTTCCTGTGTAGCCAAGTTTACATTCCGTGTATTACTGATATCTTATGATGTTTCTTTTTCTGTGTGACTTATTTCAGTTAGAATCATCATACCTGAATCCACTCATTGTGCTGCTAAGGGCCTGATGACATAGATTTCATTGCTGAGTGATATTGCTTTGTAAGTAAATACCACACCTTCTTTATCCATTTTTCACTTTCTGCGATGTTGAACTTGTACTGTAAACGAGGTTCTTGTAAACAAAGGCGTCCCAAACTTTGGGGTGGCTGTGTCTTTTTGATTTTAATTTCCCTAAGCTATAGGACCATAAGTGGAAGTGCCCTAGGCTCTGTTGCTTTGTTTTTTAGATGTTTCAGGAAACACCATACACTTCTCCCGAGTGTCTGTTGGCAATTTACATCCCGCCCATCAGCATAACAAGGCTCCCAGTTCTCCATGGCCTGTCCTGCCTTTCTGGATTTTACACTTTTTTCAGATGGCCCTTTTGACCGGGGGGAAGTGAGACTTCATTGTAGTGCAGATTTCCTTTGCAAGCTTGCTTGGTTGGCCAAAAAGGGCGTATGCGTTTTTTCCTGAATATATTCAGGAAAAAACGCATACGCCCTTTTTGGCCAAGTGCATCATTGTGGACGTTCTGCCTCTTTTCCTATGCTTTCAATGCAATTCCAGTCTACCTCCTGAAATCGGTTTCCTGCAATTCTGCCCCGCTTTCGAGTCCTCTTGGCAGCCTTACTTCAGTATATTTTTGGACAATAGCTGTCATTTATAACTCTGCAGGTTTGTGAATTACAGTGCCCCTGAGCTCCTTTCTTCAACTCGCTTTCTTTTGAGCTGGCCGCAACACCGCAGGATGGCTTCAGGCCGTAATCTGGTTCCGGCCCGGCACGCTGAGCCTTTGGTTATTTCCTCTTCCTGGTGGGAAATGAGAATTAAATTTGCCCGTCCAGAAACCTCCTGCTAGTCTCTCATTGGTTCTCACTATTCCTGTTCATCTTCCGCAGAAATTGCAAACTGGGCCAAACAGGAGGTTAAAGGCGCTGACTCTCCAAGTGGGGAGAGTGTTAGTAAAGCGTCTGGAATGTTGCACCCGAGTACCAGGGGAGGAAAACTGAGACATATTTGAACACGTCTCCCGTTCACATGGTTGATCATACTCTGGGTTCCACATGCATGTTTTAGCTGAAGGAAGAATACCTTAAACCTGGAGAGTTGAGACCCGTGGAATGGGTACCATGCAATATGACTTCAAAGGGTCTTCATTTGCTCACCGAACCTCTCCAATCCTATCACTGCTGCGTTTATGCCCCTGTACACACGCTTGATTCTCTTTTGGAGACATAGCAATCCATAGGTTTTAAGATACTTACTAGTCAGGTACATTCTTAGGCGTTTAATATGGGGTGTTGAGTCCATTTCGTTGAGCAAGGAGTAGCTCTTGTCTATTCCATATTTGGCTTAAGGAACTTTATCTGTGCTCATTTCAATCTCTGGTTTTATGCAGCACCCCAACTCAGCTTTCCCCTTAAGCAAGCATAAGTTGGTTTTCTAAATTTGAGACCCTGTTCTGTTTTGGAATTCAGTTCCTGTGTAGCCAAGTTTACATTCCGTGTATTAGTGATATCTTATGATGTTTCATTTTCTGTGTGACTTATTTCAGTGAGAATCATCGTACCTGAATCCACTCATTGTGCTGCTAAGGGCCTGATGACATAGATTTCATTGCTGAGTGATATTGCTTTGTAAGTAAATACCACACCTTCTTTATCCATTTTTCACTTTCTGCGATGTTGAACTTGTACTGTAAACGAGGTTCTTGTAAACAGAGGCGTCCCAAACTTTGGGGTGGCTGTGTCTTTTTGATTTTAATTTCCCTAAGCTATAGGACCATAAGTGGAAGTGCCCTAGGCTCTGTTGCTTTGTTTTTTAGATGTTTCAGGAAACACCATACACTTCTCCCGAGTGTCTGTTGGCAATTTACATCCCGTCCATCAGCATAACAAGGCTCCCAGTTCTCCATGGCCTGTCCTGCCTTTCTGGATTTTACACTTTTTTCAGATGGCCCTTTTGACCGGGGGGAAGTGAGACTTCATTGTAGTGCAGATTTCCTTTGCAAGCTTGCTTGGTTGGCCAAAAAAGGCGTATGCGTTTTTTCCTGAATATATTCAGGAAAAAACGCATACGCCCTTTTTGGCCAAGTGCATCATTGTGGACGTTCTGCCTCTTTTCCTATGCTTTCAATGCAATTCCAGTCTACCTCCTGAAATCGGTTTCCTGCAATTCTGCCCCGCTTTCGAGTCCTCTTGGCAGCCTTACTTCAGTATATTTTTGGACGATAGCTGCCATTTATAACTCTGCAGGTTTGTGAATTACAGTGCCCCTGAGCTCCTTTCTTCAACTCGCTTTCTTTTGAGCTGGCCGCAACACCGCAGGATGGCTTCAGGCCCTAATCTGGTTCCGGCACGGCACGCTGAGCCTTTGGTTATTTCCTCTTCCTGGTGGGAAATGAGAGTTAAATTTGCCCGTCCAGACACCTCCAGCTAGTCTCTCATTGGTGTTCCCTATTCCTGTTCATCTTCCGCAGAAATTGCAAACTGGGCCAAACAGGAGGTTAAAGGCGCTGACTCTCCAAGTGGGGAGAGTGTTAGTAAAGCGTCTGGAATGTTGCACCCGAGTACCAGGGGAGGAAAACTGAGACATATTTGAACACGTCTCCCATTCACATGGTTGATCATACTCTGGGTTCCACATGCATGTTTTAGCTGAAGGAAGAATACCTTAAACCTGGAGAGTTGAGACCCGTGGAATGGGTACCATGCAATATGACTTCAAAGGGTCTTCATTTGCTCACCGAACCTCTCCAATCCTATCACTGCTGCGTTTATGCCCCTGTACACACGCTTGATTCTCTTTTGGAGACATAGCAATCCATAGGTTTTAAGATACTTACTAGTCAGGTACATTCTTAGGCGTTTAATATGGGGTGTTGAGTCCATTTCGTTGAGCAAGGAGTAGCTCTTGTCTAGTCCATATTTGGCTTAAGGAACTTTATCTGTGCTCATTTCAATCTCTGGTTTTATGCAGCACCCCAACTCACCTTTCCCCTTAAGCAAGCATAAGTTGGTTTTCTAAATTTGAGACCCTGTTCTGTTTTGGAATTCAGTTCCTGTGTAGCCAAGTTTACATTCCGTGTATTAGTGATATCTTATGATGTTTCTTTTTCTGTGTGACTTATTTCAGTGAGAATCATCGTACCTGAATCCACTCATTATGCTGCTACGGGCCTGATGACATAGATTTCATTGCTGAGTGATACTGCATTGTACGTAAGTACCACAAGTTCTTTATCCATTTTTCACTTTCTGTGATATTGAACTTGTACGGTAAACGAGGTTCTTGTAAACAGAGGCGTCCCAAACTTTGGGGTGGCTGTGTCTTTTTGATTTTAATTTCCCTAAGCTATAGGACCATAAGTGGAAGTGCCCTAGGCTCTGTTGCTTTGTTTTTTAGATGTTTCAGGAAACACCATACACTTCTCCCGAGTGTCTGTTGGCAATTTACATCCCGCCCATCAGCATAACAAGGCTCCCAGTTCTCCATGGCCTGTCCTGCCTTTCTGGATTTTACACTTTTTTCAGATGGCCCTTTTGACCGGGGGGAAGTGAGACTTCATTGTAGTGCAGATTTCCTTTGCAAGCTTGCTTGGTTGGCCAAAAAGGGCGTATGCGTTTTTTCCTGAATATATTCAGGAAAAAACGCATACGCCCTTTTTGGCCAAGTGCATCATTGTGGACGTTCTGCCTCTTTTCCTATGCTTTCAAAGCAATTCCAGTCTACCTCCTGAAATCGGTTTCCTGCAATTCTGCCCCGCTTTCAAGTCCTCTTGGCAGCCTTACTTCAGTATATTTTTGGACGATAGCTGTCATTTATAACTCTGCAGGTTTGTGAATTACAGTGCCCCTGAGCTCCTTTCTTCAACTCGCTTTCTTTTGAGCTGGCCGCAACACCGCAGGATGGCTTCAGGCCCTAATATGGTTCCGGCACGGCACGCTGAGCCTTTGGTTAATTCCTCTTTCTGGTGGGAAATGCGAGTTAAATTTGCCCGTCCAGACACCTCCAGCTAGTCTCTCATTGGTTCTCGCTATTCCTGTTCATCTTCCGCAGAAATTGCAAACTGGGCCAAACAGGAGATTAAAGGGACGGACTCTCCAAGTCAGGAGAGTGTTAGTAAAGCGTCTGGAATGTTGCACCCGAGTACCAGGGTACGAAAACTGAGACATATTTGAACACGTCTCCCGATCACATGGTTGATCATACTCTAGGTTCCACATGCATGTTTTAGCTGAAGGAAGAATACCTTAAACCTGGAGAGTTGAGACCCGTGGAATGGGTACCATGCAATATGACTTCAAAGGGTCTTCATTTGCTCACCGAACCTCTCCAATCCTATCACTGCTGCGTTTATGCCCCTGTACACATGCTTGATTCTCTTTCGGAGACATAGCAATCCATAGGTTTTAAGATACTTACTAGTCAGGTACATTCTTAGGCGTTTAATATGCGGTGTTGAGTCCATTTCGTTGAGCAAGGAGTAGCTCTTGTCTATTCCATATTTGGCTTAAGGAACTTTATCTGTGCTCGTTTCAATCTCTGGTTTTATGCAGCACCCCAACTCACCTTTACCCTTAAGCAAGCATAAGTTGGTTTTCTAAATTTGAGACCCTGTTCTGTTCTGTAATTCAGTTCCTGTGTAGCCAAGTTTACATTCCGTGTATTACTGATATCTTATGATGTTTCTTTTTCTGTGTGACTTATTTCAGTTAGAATCATCATACCTGAATCCACTCATTGTGCTGCTAAGGGCCTGATGACATAGATTTCATTGCTGAGTGATATTGCTTTGTAAGTAAATACCACACCTTCTTTATCCATTTTTCACTTTCTGCGATGTTGAACTTGTACTGTAAACGAGGTTCTTGTAAACAGAGGCGTCCCAAACTTTGGGGTGGCTGTGTCTTTTTGATTTTAATTTCCCTAAGCTATAGGACCATAAGTGGAAGTGCCCTAGGCTCTGTTGCTTTGTTTTTTAGATGTTTCAGGAAACACCATACACTTCTCCCGAGTGTCTGTTGGCAATTTACATCCCGCCCATCAGCATAACAAGGCTCCCAGTTCTCCATGGCCTGTCCTGCCTTTCTGGATTTTACACTTTTTTCAGATGGCCCTTTTGACCGGGGGGAAGTGAGACTTCATTGTAGTGCAGATTTCCTTTGCAAGCTTGCTTGGTTGGCCAAAAAGGGCGTATGCGTTTTTTCCTGAATATATTCAGGAAAAAACGCATACGCCCTTTTTGGCCAAGTGCATCATTGTGGACGTTCTGCCTCTTTTCCTATGCTTTCAATGCAATTCCAGTCTACCTCCTGAAATCGGTTTCCTGCAATTCTGCCCCGCTTTCGAGTCCTCTTGGCAGCCTTACTTCAGTATATTTTTGGACAATAGCTGTCATTTATAACTCTGCAGGTTTGTGAATTACAGTGCCCCTGAGCTCCTTTCTTCAACTCGCTTTCTTTTGAGCTGGCCGCAACACCGCAGGATGGCTTCAGGCCCTAATCTGGTTCCGGCCCGGCACGCTGAGCCTTTGGTTATTTCCTCTTCCTGGTGGGAAATGAGAATTAAATTTGCCCGTCCAGACACCTCCTGCTAGTCTCTCATTGGTTCTCACTATTCCTGTTCATCTTCCGCAGAAATTGCAAACTGGGCCAAACAGGAAGTTAAAGGCGCTGACTCTCCAAGTGGGGAGAGTGTTAGTAAAGCGTCTGGAATGTTGCACCCGAGTACCAGGGGAGGAAAACTGAGACATATTTGAACACGTCTCCCGTTCACATGGTTGATCATACTCTGGGTTCCACATGCATGTTTTAGCTGAAGGAAGAATACCTTAAACCTGGAGAGTTGAGACCCGTGGAATGGGTACCATGCAATATGACTTCAAAGGGTCTTCATTTGCTCACCGAACCTCTCCAATCCTATCACTGCTGCGTTTATGCCCCTGTACACACGCTTGATTCTCTTTTGGAGACATAGCAATCCATAGGTTTTAAGATACTTACTAGTCAGGTACATTCTTAGGCGTTTAATATGGGGTGTTGAGTCCATTTCGTTGAGCAAGGAGTAGCTCTTGTCTATTCCATATTTGGCTTAAGGAACTTTATCTGTGCTCATTTCAATCTCTGGTTTTATGCAGCACCCCAACTCAGCTTTCCCCTTAAGCAAGCATAAGTTGGTTTTCTAAATTTGAGACCCTGTTCTGTTTTGGAATTCAGTTCCTGTGTAGCCAAGTTTACATTCCGTGTATTAGTGATATCTTATGATGTTTCTTTTTCTGTGTGACTTATTTCAGTGAGAATCATCGTACCTGAATCCACTCATTGTGCTGCTAAGGGCCTGATGACATAGATTTCATTGCTGAGTGATATTGCTTTGTAAGTAAATACCACACCTTCTTTATCCATTTTTCACTTTCTGCGATGTTGAACTTGTACTGTAAACGAGGTTCTTGTAAACAGAGGCGTCCCAAACTTTGGGGTGGCTGTGTCTTTTTGATTTTAATTTCCCTAAGCTATAGGACCATAAGTGGAAGTGCCCTAGGCTCTGTTGCTTTGTTTTTTAGATGTTTCAGGAAACACCATACACTTCTCCCGAGTGTCTGTTGGCAATTTACATCCCGTCCATCAGCATAACAAGGCTCCCAGTTCTCCATGGCCTGTCCTGCCTTTCTGGATTTTACACTTTTTTCAGATGGCCCTTTTGACCGGGGGGAAGTGAGACTTCATTGTAGTGCAGATTTCCTTTGCAAGCTTGCTTGGTTGGCCAAAAAAGGCGTATGCGTTTTTTCCTGAATATATTCAGGAAAAAACGCATACGCCCTTTTTGGCCAAGTGCATCATTGTGGACGTTCTGCCTCTTTTCCTATGCTTTCAATGCAATTCCAGTCTACCTCCTGAAATCGGTTTCCTGCAATTCTGCCCCGCTTTCGAGTCCTCTTGGCAGCCTTACTTCAGTATATTTTTGGACGATAGCTGCCATTTATAACTCTGCAGGTTTGTGAATTACAGTGCCCCTGAGCTCCTTTCTTCAACTCGCTTTCTTTTGAGCTGGCCGCAACACCGCAGGATGGCTTCAGGCCCTAATCTGGTTCCGGCACGGCACGCTGAGCCTTTGGTTATTTCCTCTTCCTGGTGGGAAATGAGAGTTAAATTTGCCCGTCCAGACACCTCCAGCTAGTCTCTCATTGGTGTTCCCTATTCCTGTTCATCTTCCGCAGAAATTGCAAACTGGGCCAAACAGGAGGTTAAAGGCGCTGACTCTCCAAGTGGGGAGAGTGTTAGTAAAGCGTCTGGAATGTTGCACCCGAGTACCAGGGGAGGAAAACTGAGACATATTTGAACACGTCTCCCATTCACATGGTTGATCATACTCTGGGTTCCACATGCATGTTTTAGCTGAAGGAAGAATACCTTAAACCTGGAGAGTTGAGACCCGTGGAATGGGTACCATGCAATATGACTTCAAAGGGTCTTCATTTGCTCACCAAACCTCTCCAATCCTATCACTGCTGCGTTTATGCCCCTGTACACACGCTTGATTCTCTTTTGGAGACATAGCAATCCATAGGTTTTAAGATACTTACTAGTCAGGTACATTCTTAGGCGTTTAATATGGGGTGTTGAGTCCATTTCGTTGAGCAAGGAGTAGCTCTTGTCTAGTCCATATTTGGCTTAAGGAACTTTATCTGTGCTCATTTCAATCTCTGGTTTTATGCAGCACCCCAACTCACCTTTCCCCTTAAGCAAGCATAAGTTGGTTTTCTAAATTTGAGACCCTGTTCTGTTTTGGAATTCAGTTCCTGTGTAGCCAAGTTTACATTCCGTGTATTAGTGATATCTTATGATGTTTCTTTTTCTGTGTGACTTATTTCAGTGAGAATCATCGTACCTGAATCCACTCATTATGCTGCTACGGGCCTGATGACATAGATTTCATTGCTGAGTGATACTGCATTGTACGTAAGTACCACAAGTTCTTTATCCATTTTTCACTTTCTGTGATATTGAACTTGTACGGTAAACGAGGTTCTTGTAAACAGAGGCGTCCCAAACTTTGGGGTGGCTGTGTCTTTTTGATTTTAATTTCCCTAAGCTATAGGACCATAAGTGGAAGTGCCCTAGGCTCTGTTGCTTTGTTTTTTAGATGTTTCAGGAAACACCATACACTTCTCCCGAGTGTCTGTTGGCAATTTACATCCCGCCCATCAGCATAACAAGGCTCCCAGTTCTCCATGGCCTGTCCTGCCTTTCTGGATTTTACACTTTTTTCAGATGGCCCTTTTGACCGGGGGGAAGTGAGACTTCATTGTAGTGCAGATTTCCTTTGCAAGCTTGCTTGGTTGGCCAAAAAGGGCGTATGCGTTTTTTCCTGAATATATTCAGGAAAAAACGCATACGCCCTTTTTGGCCAAGTGCATCATTGTGGACGTTCTGCCTCTTTTCCTATGCTTTCAAAGCAATTCCAGTCTACCTCCTGAAATCGGTTTCCTGCAATTCTGCCCCGCTTTCAAGTCCTCTTGGCAGCCTTACTTCAGTATATTTTTGGACGATAGCTGTCATTTATAACTCTGCAGGTTTGTGAATTACAGTGCCCCTGAGCTCCTTTCTTCAACTCGCTTTCTTTTGAGCTGGCCGCAACACCGCAGGATGGCTTCAGGCCCTAATATGGTTCCGGCACGGCACGCTGAGCCTTTGGTTAATTCCTCTTTCTGGTGGGAAATGCGAGTTAAATTTGCCCGTCCAGACACCTCCAGCTAGTCTCTCATTGGTTCTCGCTATTCCTGTTCATCTTCCGCAGAAATTGCAAACTGGGCCAAACAGGAGATTAAAGGGACGGACTCTCCAAGTCAGGAGAGTGTTAGTAAAGCGTCTGGAATGTTGCACCCGAGTACCAGGGTACGAAAACTGAGACATATTTGAACACGTCTCCCGATCACATGGTTGATCATACTCTAGGTTCCACATGCATGTTTTAGCTGAAGGAAGAATACCTTAAACCTGGAGAGTTGAGACCCGTGGAATGGGTACCATGCAATATGACTTCAAAGGGTCTTCATTTGCTCACCGAACCTCTCCAATCCTATCACTGCTGCGTTTATGCCCCTGTACACATGCTTGATTCTCTTTCGGAGACATAGCAATCCATAGGTTTTAAGATACTTACTAGTCAGGTACATTCTTAGGCGTTTAATATGCGGTGTTGAGTCCATTTCGTTGAGCAAGGAGTAGCTCTTGTCTATTCCATATTTGGCTTAAGGAACTTTATCTGTGCTCGTTTCAATCTCTGGTTTTATGCAGCACCCCAACTCACCTTTACCCTTAAGCAAGCATAAGTTGGTTTTCTAAATTTGAGACCCTGTTCTGTTCTGTAATTCAGTTCCTGTATAGCCAAGTTTACATTCCGTGTATTACTGATATCTTATGATGTTTCTTTTTCTGTGTGACTTATTTCAGTTAGAATCATCATACCTGAATCCACTCATTGTGCTGCTAAGGGCCTGATGACATAGATTTCATTGCTGAGTGATATTGCTTTGTAAGTAAATACCACACCTTCTTTATCCATTTTTCACTTTCTGCGATGTTGAACTTGTACTGTAAACGAGGTTCTTGTAAACAGAGGCGTCCCAAACTTTGGGGTGGCTGTGTCTTTTTGATTTTAATTTCCCTAAGCTATAGGACCATAAGTGGAAGTGCCCTAGGCTCTGTTGCTTTGTTTTTTAGATGTTTCAGGAAACACCATACACTTCTCCCGAGTGTCTGTTGGCAATTTACATCCCGCCCATCAGCATAACAAGGCTCCCAGTTCTCCATGGCCTGTCCTGCCTTTCTGGATTTTACACTTTTTTCAGATGGCCCTTTTGACCGGGGGGAAGTGAGACTTCATTGTAGTGCAGATTTCCTTTGCAAGCTTGCTTGGTTGGCCAAAAAGGGCGTATGCGTTTTTTCCTGAATATATTCAGGAAAAAACGCATACGCCCTTTTTGGCCAAGTGCATCATTGTGGACGTTCTGCCTCTTTTCCTATGCTTTCAATGCAATTCCAGTCTACCTCCTGAAATCGGTTTCCTGCAATTCTGCCCCGCTTTCGAGTCCTCTTGGCAGCCTTACTTCAGTATATTTTTGGACAATAGCTGTCATTTATAACTCTGCAGGTTTGTGAATTACAGTGCCCCTGAGCTCCTTTCTTCAACTCGCTTTCTTTTGAGCTGGCCGCAACACCGCAGGATGGCTTCAGGCCCTAATCTGGTTCCGGCCCGGCACGCTGAGCCTTTGGTTATTTCCTCTTCCTGGTGGGAAATGAGAATTAAATTTGCCCGTCCAGACACCTCCTGCTAGTCTCTCATTGGTTCTCACTATTCCTGTTCATCTTCCGCAGAAATTGCAAACTGGGCCAAACAGGAAGTTAAAGGCGCTGACTCTCCAAGTGGGGAGAGTGTTAGTAAAGCGTCTGGAATGTTGCACCCGAGTACCAGGGGAGGAAAACTGAGACATATTTGAACACGTCTCCCGTTCACATGGTTGATCATACTCTGGGTTCCACATGCATGTTTTAGCTGAAGGAAGAATACCTTAAACCTGGAGAGTTGAGACCCGTGGAATGGGTACCATGCAATATGACTTCAAAGGGTCTTCATTTGCTCACCGAACCTCTCCAATCCTATCACTGCTGCGTTTATGCCCCTGTACACACGCTTGATTCTCTTTTGGAGACATAGCAATCCATAGGTTTTAAGATACTTACTAGTCAGGTACATTCTTAGGCGTTTAATATGGGGTGTTGAGTCCATTTCGTTGAGCAAGGAGTAGCTCTTGTCTAGTCCATATTTGGCTTAAGGAACTTTATCTGTGCTCATTTCAATCTCTGGTTTTATGCAGCACCCCAACTCACCTTTCCCCTTAAGCAAGCATAAGTTGGTTTTCTAAATTTGAGACCCTGTACTGTTTTGGAATTCAGTTCCTGTGTAGCCAAGTTTACATTCCGTGTATTAGTGATATCTTATGATGTTTCTTTTTCTGTGTGACTTATTTCAGTGAGAATCATCGTACCTGAATCCACTCATTGTGCTGCTAAGGGCCTGATGACATAGATTTCATTGCTGAGTGATATTGCTTTGTAAGTAAATACCACACCTTCTTTATCCATTTTTCACTTTCTGCGATGTTGAACTTGTACTGCAAACGAGGTTCTTGTAAACAGAGGCGTCCCAAACTTTGGGGTGGCTGTGTCTTTTTGATTTTAATTTCCCTAAGCTATAGGACCATAAGTGGAAGTGCCCTAGGCTCTGTTGCTTTGTTTTTTAGATGTTTCAGGAAACACCATACACTTCTCCCGAGTGTCTGTTGGCAATTTACATCCCGTCCATCAGCATAACAAGGCTCCCAGTTCTCCATGGCCTGTCCTGCCTTTCTGGATTTTACACTTTTTTCAGATGGCCCTTTTGACCGGGGGGAAGTGAGACTTAATTGTAGTGCAGATTTCCTTTGCAAGCTTGCTTGGTTGGCCAAAAAGGGCGTATGCGTTTTTTCCTGAATATATTCAGGAAAAAACGCATACGCCCTTTTTGGCCAAGTGCATCATTGTGGACGTTCTGCCTCTTTTCCTATGCTTTCAATGCAATTCCAGTCTACCTCCTGAAATCGGTTTCCTGCAATTCTGCCCCGCTTTCGAGTCCTCTTGGCAGCCTTACTTCAGTATATTTTTGGACGATAGCTGTCATTTATAACTCTGCAGGTTTGTGAATTACAGTGCCCCTGAGCTCCTTTCTTCAACTCGCTTTCTTTTGAGCTGGCCGCAACACCGCAGGATGGCTTCAGGCCCTAATCTGGTTCCGGCACGGCACGCTGAGCCTTTGGTTATTTCCTCTTCCTGGTGGGAAATGAGAGTTAAATTTGCCCGTCCAGACACCTCCAGCTAGTCTCTCATTGGTGTTCCCTATTCCTGTTCATCTTCCGCAGAAATTGCAAACTGGGCCAAACAGGAGGTTAAAGGCTCTGACTCTCCAAGTGGGGAGAGTGTTAGTAAAGCGTCTGGAATGTTGCACCCGAGTACCAGGGGAGGAAAACTGAGACATATTTGAACACGTCTCCCGTTCACATGGTTGATCATACTCTGGGTTCCACATGCATGTTTTAGCTGAAGGAAGAATACCTTAAACCTGGAGAGTTGAGACCCGTGGAATGGGTACCATGCAATATGACTTCAAAGGGTCTTCATTTGCTCACCAAACCTCTCCAATCCTATCACTGCTGCGTTTATGCCCCTGTACACACGCTTGATTCTCTTTTGGAGACATAGCAATCCATAGGTTTTAAGATACTTACTAGTCAGGTACATTCTTAGGCGTTTAATATGGGGTGTTGAGTCCATTTCGTTGAGCAAGGAGTAGCTCTTGTCTATTCCATATTTGGCTTAAGGAACTTTATCTGTGCTCATTTCAATCTCTGGTTTTATGCAGCACCCCAACTCACCTTTCCCCTTAAGCAAGCATAAGTTGGTTTTCTAAATTTGAGACCCTGTTCTGTTTTGGAATTCAGTTCCTGTGTAGCCAAGTTTACATTCCGTGTATTAGTGATATCTTATGATGTTTCTTTTTCTGTGTGACTTATTTCAGTGAGAATCATCGTAACTGAATCCACTCATTATGCTGCTAAGGGCCTGATGACATAGATTTCATTGCTGAGTGATACTGCATTGTACGTAAGTACCACAAGTTCTTTATCCATTTTTCACTTTCTGTGATATTGAACTTGTACTGTAAACGAGGTTCTTGTAAACAGAGGCGTCCCAAACTTTGGGGTGGCTGTGTCTTTTTGATTTTAATTTCCCTAAGCTATAGGACCATAAGTGGAAGTGCCCTAGGCTCTGTTGCTTTGTTTTTTAGATGTTTCAGGAAACACCATACACTTCTCCCGAGTGTCTGTTGGCAATTTACATCCCGCCCATCAGCATAACAAGGCTCCCAGTTCTCCATGGCCTGTCCTGCCTTTCTGGATTTTACACTTTTTTCAGATGGCCCTTTTGACCGGGGGGAAGTGAGACTTCATTGTAGTGCAGATTTCCTTTGCAAGCTTGCTTGGTTGGCCAAAAAGGGCGTATGCGTTTTTTCCTGAATATATTCAGGAAAAAACGCATACGCCCTTTTTGGCCAAGTGCATCATTGTGGACGTTCTGCCTCTTTTCCTATGCTTTCAATGCAATTCCAGTCTACCTCCTGAAATCGGTTTCCTGCAATTCTGCCCCGCTTTCGAGTCCTCTTGGCAGCCTTACTTCAGTATATTTTTGGACGATAGCTGTCATTTATAACTCTGCAGGTTTGTGAATTACAGTGCCCCTGAGCTCCTTTCTTCAACTCGCTTTCTTTTGAGCTGGCCGCAACACCGCAGGATGGCTTCAGGCCCTAATCTGGTTCCGGCACGGCACGCTGAGCCTTTGGTTATTTCCTCTTCCTGGTGGGAAATGAGAGTTAAATTTGCCCGTCCAGACACCTCCAGCTAGTCTCTCATTGGTGTTCCCTATTCCTGTTCATCTTCCGCAGAAATTGCAAACTGGGCCAAACAGGAGGTTAAAGGCTCTGACTCTCCAAGTGGGGAGAGTGTTAGTAAAGCGTCTGGAATGTTGCACCCGAGTACCAGGGGAGGAAAACTGAGACATATTTGAACACGTCTCCCGTTCACATGGTTGATCATACTCTGGGTTCCACATGCATGTTTTAGCTGAAGGAAGAATACCTTAAACCTGGAGAGTTGAGACCCGTGGAATGGGTACCATGCAATAAGACTTCAAAGGGTCTTCATTTGCTCACCAAACCTCTCCAATCCTATCACTGCTGCGTTTATGCCCCTGTACACACGCTTGATTCTCTTTTGGAGACATAGCAATCCATAGGTTTTAAGATACTTACTAGTCAGGTACATTCTTAGGCGTTTAATATGGGGTGTTGAGTCCATTTCGTTGAGCAAGGAGTAGCTCTTGTCTATTCCATATTTGGCTTAAGGAACTTTATCTGTGCTCATTTCAATCTCTGGTTTTATGCAGCACCCCAACTCACCTTTCCCCTTAAGCAAGCATAAGTTGGTTTTCTAAATTTGAGACCCTGTTCTGTTTTGGAATTCAGTTCCTGTGTAGCCAAGTTTACATTCCGTGTATTAGTGATATCTTATGATGTTTCTTTTTCTGTGTGACTAATTTCAGTGAGAATCATCGTACCTGAATCCACTCATTATGCTGCTAAGGGCCTGATGACATAGATTTCATTGCTGAGTGATACTGCATTGTACGTAAGTACCACAAGTTCTTTATCCATTTTTCACTTTCTGTGATATTGAACTTGTACGGTAAACGAGGTTCTTGTAAACAGAGGCGTCCCAAACTTTGGGGTGGCTGTGTCTTTTTGATTTTAATTTCCCTAAGCTATAGGACCATAAGTGGAAGTGCCCTAGGCTCTGTTGCTTTGTTTTTTAGATGTTTCAGGAAACACCATACACTTCTCCCGAGTGTCTGTTGGCAATTTACATCCCGCCCATCAGCATAACAAGGCTCCCAGTTCTCCATGGCCTATCCTGCCTTTCTGGATTTTACACTTTTTTCAGATGGCCCTTTTGACCGGGGGGAAGTGAGACTTCATTGTAGTGCAGATTTCCTTTGCAAGCTTGCTTGGTTGGCCAAAAAGGGCGTATGCGTTTTTTCCTGAATATATTCAGGAAAAAACGCATACGCCCTTTTTGGCCAAGTGCATCATTGTGGACGTTCTGCCTCTTTTCCTATGCTTTCAATGCAATTCCAGTCTACCTCCTGAAATCGGTTTCCTGCAATTCTGCCCCGCTTTCAAGTCCTCTTGGCAGCCTTACTTCAGTATATTTTTGGACGATAGCTGTCATTTATAACTCTGCAGGTTTGTGAATTACAGTGCCCCTGAGCTCCTTTCTTCAACTCGCATTCTTTTGAGCTGGCCGCAACACCGCAGGATGGCTTCAGGCCCTAATCTGGTTCCGGCACGGCACGCTGAGCCTTTGGTTAATTCCTCTTTCTGGTGGGAAATGAGAGTTAAATTTGCCCGTCCAGACACCTCCAGCTAGTCTCTCATTGGTTCTCGCTATTCCTGTTCATCTTCCGCAGAAATTGCAAACTGGGCCAAACAGGAGATTAAAGGGACGGACTCTCCAAGTCAGGAGAGTGTTAGTAAAGCATCTGGAATGTTGCACCCGAGTACCAGGGTACGAAAACTGAGACATATTTGAACACGTCTCCCGATCACATGGTTGATCATACTCTAGGTTCCACATGCATGTTTTAGCTGAAGGAAGAATACCTTAAACCTGGGTAGTTGAAACCCGTGGAATGGGTACCATGCAATATGACTTCAAAGGGTCTTCATTTGCTCACCGAACCTCTCCAATCCTATCACTGCTGCGTTTATGCCCCTGTACACATGCTTGATTCTCTTTCGGAGACATAGCAATCCATAGGTTTTAAGATACTTACTAGTCAGGTACATTCTTAGGCGTTTAATATGCGGTGTTGAGTCCATTTCGTTGAGCAAGGAGTAGCTCTTGTCTATTCCATATTTGGCTTCAGGAACTTTATCTGTGCTCGTTTCAATCTCTGGTTTTATGCAGCACCCCAACTCACCTTTACCCTTAAGCAAGCATAAGTTGGTTTTCTAAATTTGAGACCCTGTTCTGTTCTGTAATTCAGTTCCTGTGTAGCCAAGTTTACATTCCGTGTATTACTGATATCTTATGATGTTTCTTTTTCTGTGTGACTTATTTCAGTTAGAATCATCATACCTGAATCCACTCATTGTGCTGCTAAGGGCCTGATGACATAGATTTCATTGCTGAGTGATATTGCTTTGTAAGTAAATACCACACCTTCTTTATCCATTTTTCACTTTCTGCGATGTTGAACTTGTACTGTAAACGAGGTTCTTGTAAACAGAGGCGTCCCAAACTTTGGGGTGGCTGTGTCTTTTTGATTTTAATTTCCCTAAGCTATAGGACCATAAGTGGAAGTGCCCTAGGCTCTGTTGCTTTGTTTTTTAGATGTTTCAGGAAACACCATACACTTCTCCCGAGTGTCTGTTGGCAATTTACATCCCGCCCATCAGCATAACAAGGCTCCCAGTTCTCCATGGCCTGTCCTGCCTTTCTGGATTTTACACTTTTTTCAGATGGCCCTTTTGACCGGGGGGAAGTGAGACTTCATTGTAGTGCAGATTTCCTTTGCAAGCTTGCTTGGTTGGCCAAAAAGGGCGTATGCGTTTTTTCCTGAATATATTCAGGAAAAAACGCATACGCACTTTTTGGCCAAGTGCATCATTGTGGACGTTCTGCCTCTTTTCCTATGCTTTCAATGCAATTCCAGTCTACCTCCTGAAATCGGTTTCCTGCAATTCTGCCCCGCTTTCGAGTCCTCTTGGCAGCCTTACTTCAGTATATTTTTGGACGATAGCTGTCATTTATAACTCTGCAGGTTTGTGAATTACAGTGCCCCTGAGCTCCTTTCTTCAACTCGCTTTCTTGTGTCCTGGCCGCAACACCGCAGGATGGCTTCAGGCCCTAATCTGGTTCCGGCACGGCACACTGAGCCTTTGGTTAATTCCTCTTCCTGGTGGGAAATGAGAGTTAAATTTGCCCGTCCAGACACCTCCAGCTAGTCTCTCATTGATTCTCGCTATTCCTGTTAATCTTCCACAGAAATTGCAAACTGGGCCAAACAGGAGATTAAAGGGACGGACTCTCCAAGTCGGGAGAGTGTTAGTAAAGCGTCTGGAATGTTGCACCCGAGTACCAGGGTACGAAAACTGAGACATATTTGAACACATCTCCCGATCACATGGTTGATCATATTCTAGGTTCCACATGCATGTTTTAGCTGAAGGAAGAATACCTTAAACCTGGGTAGTTGAAACCCGTGGAATGGGTACCATGCAATATGACTTCAAAGGGTCTTCATTTGCTCACCGAACCTCTCCAATCCTATCACTGCTGCGTTTATGCCCCTGTACACACGCTTGATTCTCTTTTGGAGACATAGCAATCCATAGGTTTTAAGATACTTACTAGTCAGGTACATTCTTAGGCGTTTAATATGGGGTGTTGAGTCCATTTCGTTGAGCAAGGAGTAGCTCTTGTCTATTCCATATTTGACTTAAGGAACTTTATCTGTGCTCATTTCAATCTCTGGTTTTATGCAGCACCCCAACTCACCTTTCCCCTTAAGCAAGCATAAGTTGGTTTCCTAATTTGAGACCCTGTTCTGTTTTGGAATTCAGTTCCTTTGTAGCCAAGTTTACATTCCGTGTATTACTGATATCTTATGATGTTTCTTTTTCTGTGTGACTTATTTCAGTTAGAATCATCGTACCTGAATCCACTCATTATGCTGCTACGAGCCTGATGACATAGATTTCATTGCTGAGTGATACTGCATTGTACGTAAGTACCACAAGTTCTTTATCCATTTTTCACTTTCTGTGATATTGAACTTGTACGGTAAACGAGGTTCTTGTAAACAGAGGCGTCCCAAACTTTGGGGTGGCTGTGTCTTTTTGATTTTAATTTCCCTAAGCTATAGGACCATAAGTGGAAGTGCCCTAGGCTCTGTTGCTTTGTTTTTTAGATGCTTCAGGAAACACCATACACTTCTCCCGAGTGTCTGTTGGCAATTTACATCCCGCCCATCAGCATAACAAGGCTCCCAGTTCTCCATGGCCTGTCCTGCCTTTCTGGATTTTACACTTTTTTCAGATGGCCCTTTTGACCGGGGGGAAGTGAGACTTCATTGTAGTGCAGATTTCTTTGCAAGCTTGCTTGGTTGGCCAAAAAGGGCGTATGCGTTTTTTCCTGAATATATTCAGGAAAAAACGCATACGCCCTTTTTGGCCAAGTGCATCATTGTGGACGTTCTGCCTCTTTTCCTATGCTTTCAATGCAATTCCAGTCTACCTCCTGAAATCGGTTTCCTGCAATTCTGCCCCGCTTTCAAGTCCTCTTGGCAGCCTTACTTCAGTATATTTTTGGACGATAGCTGTCATTTATAACTCTGCAGGTTTGTGAATTACAGTGTCCCTGAGCTCCTTTCTTCAACTCGCTTTCTTTTGAGCTGGCCGCAACACCGCAGGATGGCTTCAGGCCCTAATCTGTTTCAGGCACGGCACGCTGAGCCTTTGGTTATTTCCTCTTCCTGGTGGGAAATGAGAGTTAAATTTGCCCGTCCAGACACCTCCAGCTAGTCTCTCATTGGTGTTCCCTATTCCTGTTCATCTTCCGCAGAAATTGCAAACTGGGCCAAACAGGAAGTTAAAGGCGCTGACTCTCCAAGTGGGGAGAGTGTTAGTAAAGCGTCTGGAATATTGCACCCGAGTACCAGGGGAGGAAAACTGAGACATATTTGAACACGTCTCCCGTTCACATGGTTGATCATACTCTGGGTTCCACATGCATGTTTTAGCTGAAGGAAGAATACCTTAAACCTGGAGAGTTGAGACCCGTGGAATGGGTACCATGCAATATGACTTCAAAGGGTCTTCATTTGCTCACCGAACCTCTCCAATCCTATCACTGCTGCGTTTATGCCCCTGTACACACGCTTGATTCTCTTTTGGAGACATAGCAATCCATAGGTTTTAAGATACTTACTAGTCAGGTACATTCTTAGGCGTTTAATATGGGGTGTTGAGTCCATTTCGTTGAGCAAGGAGTAGCTCTTGTCTATTCCATATTTGGCTTAAGGAACTTTATCTGTGCTCATTTCAATCTCTGGTTTTATGCAGCACCCTAACTCACCTTTCCCCTTAAGCAAGCATAAGTTGGTTTTCTAAATTTGAGACCCTGTTCTGTTTTGGAATTCAGTTCCTGTGTAGCCAAGTTTACATTCCGTGTATTACTGATATCTTATGATGTTTCTTTTTCTGTGTGACTTATTTCAGTTAGAATCATCGTACCTGAATCCACTCATTATGCTGCTACGGGCCTGATGACATAGATTTCATTGCTGAGTGATACTGCATTGTACGTAAGTACCACAAGTTCTTTATCCATTTTTCACTTTCTGTGATATTGAACTTGTACGGTAAACGAGGTTCTTGTAAACAGAGGCGTCCCAAACTTTGGGGTGGCTGTGTCTTTTTGATTTTAATTTCCCTAAGCTATAGGACCATAAGTGGAAGTGCCCTAGGCTCTGTTGCTTTGTTTTTTAGATGTTTCAGGAAACACCATACACTTCTCCCGAGTGTCTGTTGGCAATTTACATCCCGCCCATCAGCATAACAAGGCTCCCAGTTCTCCATGGCCTGTCCTGCCTTTCTGGATTTTACACTTTTTTCAGATGGCCCTTTTGACCGGGGGGAAGTGAGACTTCATTGTAGTGCAGATTTCCTTTGCAAGCTTGCTTGGTTGGCCAAAAAGGGCGTATGCGTTTTTTCCTGAATATATTCAGGAAAAAACGCATACGCCCTTTTTGGCCAAGTGCATCATTGTGGACGTTCTGCCTCTTTTCCTATGCTTTCAATGCAATTCCAGTCTACCTCCTGAAATCGGTTTCCTGCAATTCTGCCCCGCTTTCAAGTCCTCTTGGCAGCCTTACTTCAGTATATTTTTGGACGATAGCTGTCATTTATAACTCTGCAGGTTTGTGAATTACAGTGCCCCTGAGCTCCTTTCTTCAACTCGCTTTCTTGTGACCTGGCCGCAACACCGCAGGATGGCTTCAGGCCCTAATCTGGTTCCGGCACGGCACGCTGAGCCTTTGGTTATTTCCTCTTCCTGGTGGGAAATGAGAGTTAAATTTGCCCGTCCAGACACCTCCAGCTAGTCTCTCATTGGTTCTCCCTATTCCTGTTCATCTTCCGCAGAAATTGCAAACTGGGCCAAACAGGAGGTTAAAGGCACTGACTTTCCAAGTGGGGAGGGTGTTAGTAAAGCGTCTGGAATGTTGCACCCGAGTACCAGGGTACGAAAACTGAGACATATTTGAACACGTCTCCCGTTCACACGGTTGATCATACTCTGGGTTCCACATGCATGTTTTAGCTGAAGGAAGAATACCTTAAACCTGGAGAGTTGAGACCCGTGGAATGGGTACCATGCAATATGACTTCAAAGGGTCTTCATTTGTTCACCGAACCTCTCCAATCCTATCACTGCTGCGTTTATGCCCCTGTACACATGCTTGATTCTCTTTCGGAGACATAGCAATCCATAGGTTTTAAGATACTTACTAGTCAGGTACATTCGTAGGCGTTTAATATGGGGTGTTGAGTCCATTTCGTTGAGCAAGGAGTAGCTCTTGTCTAGTCCATATTTGGCTTAAGGAACTTTATCTGTGCTCATTTCAATCTCTGGTTTTATGCAGCACCCCAACTCACCTTTCCCCTTAAGCAAGCATAAGTTGGTTTTCTAAATTTGAGACCCTGTTCTGTTCTGTAATTCAGTTCCTGTGTAGCCAAGTTTACATTCCGTGTATTACTGATATCTTATGATGTTTCTTTTTCTGTGTGACTTATTTCAGTTAGAATCATCATACCTGAATCCACTCATTGTGCTGCTAAGGGCCTGATGACATAGATTTCATTGCTGAGTGATATTGCTTTGTAAGTAAATACCACATGTTCTGTATCCATTTTTCACTTTCTGCGATGTTGAACTTGTACTGTAAACGAGGTTCTTGTAAACAGAGGCGTCCCAAACTTTGGGGTGGCTGTGTCTTTTTGATTTTAATTTCCCTAAGCTATAGGACCATAAGTGGAAGTGCCCTAGGCTCTGTTGCTTTGTTTTTTAGATGTTTCAGGAAACACCATACACTTCTCCCGAGTGTCTGTTGGCAATTTACATCCCGTCCATCAGCATAACAAGGCTCCCAGTTCTCCATGGCCTGTCCTGCCTTTCTGGATTTTACACTTTTTTCAGATGGCCCTTTTGACCGGGGGGAAGTGAGACTTCATTGTAGTGCAGATTTCCTTTGCAAGCTTGCTTGGTTGGCCAAAAAGGGCGTATGCGTTTTTTCCTGAATATATTCAGGAAAAAACGCATACGCCCTTTTTGGCCAAGTGCATCATTGTGGACGTTCTGCCTCTTTTCCTATGCTTTCAATGCAATTCCAGTCTACCTCCTGAAATCGGTTTCCTGCAATTCTGCCCCGCTTTCAAGTCCTCTTGGCAGCCTTACTTCAGTATATTTTTGGACGATAGCTGTCATTTATAACGCTGCAGGTTTGTGAATTACAGTGCCCCTGAGCTCCTTTCTTCAACTCGCTTTCTTTTGAGCTGGCCACAACACCGCAGGATGGCTTCAGGCCCTAATCTGGTTCCGGCACGGCACGCTGAGCCTTTGGTTATTTCCTCTTCCTGGTGGGAAATGAGAGTTAAATTTGCCCGTCCAGACACCTCCAGCTAGTCTCTCATTGGTGTTCCCTATTCCTGTTCATCTTCCGCAGAAATTGCAAACTGGGCCAAACAGGAAGTTAAAGGCGCTGACTCTCCAAGTGGGGAGAGTGTTAGTAAAGCGTCTGGAATGTTGCACCCGAGTACCAGGGGAGGAAAACTGAGACATATTTGAACACGTCTCCCGTTCACATGGTTGATCATACTCTGGGTTCCACATGCATGTTTTAGCTGAAGGAAGAATACCTTAAACCTGGAGAGTTGAGACCCGTGGAATGGGTACCATGCAATATGACTTCAAAGGGTCTTCATTTGCTCACCGAACCTCTCCAATCCTATCACTGCTGTGTTTATGCCCCTGTACACACGCTTGATTCTCTTTTGGAGACATAGCAATCCATAGGTTTTAAGATACTTACTAGTCAGGTACATTCTTAGGCGTTTAATATGGGGTGTTGAGTCCATTTCGTTGAGCAAGGAGTAGCTCTTGTCTATTCCATATTTGGCTTAAGGAACTTTATCTGTGCTCATTTCAATCTCTGGTTTTATGCAGCACCCCAACTCACCTTTACCCTTAAGCAAGCATAAGTTGGTTTTCTAAATTTGAGACCCTGTTCTGTTTTGGAATTCAGTTCCTGTGTAGCCAAGTTTACATTCTGTGTATTAGTGATATCTTATGATGTTTCTTTTTCTGTGTGACTTATTTCAGTGAGAATCATCGTACCTGAATCCACTCATTATGCTGCTACGGGCCTGATGACATAGATTTCATTGCTGAGTGATACTGCATTGTACGTAAGTACCACAAGTTCTTTATCCATTTTTCACTTTCTGTGATATTGAACTTGTATGGTAAACGAGGTTCTTGTAAACAGAGGCGTCCCAAACTTTGGGGTGGCTGTGTCTTTTTGATTTTAATTTCCCTAAGCTATAGGACCATAAGTGGAAGTGCCCTAGGCTCTGTTGCTTTGTTTTTTAGATGTTTCAGGAAACACCATACACTTCTCCCGAGTGTCTGTTGGCAATTTACATCCCGCCCATCAGCATAACAAGGCTCCCAGTTCTCCATGGCCTGTCCTGCCTTTCTGGATTTTACACTTTTTTCAGATGGCCCTTTTGACCGGGGGGAAGTGAGACTTCATTGTAGTGCAGATTTCCTTTGCAAGCTTGCTTGGTTGGCCAAAAAGGGCGTATGCGTTTTTTCCTGAATATATTCAGGAAAAAACGCATACGCCCTTTTTGGCCAAGTGCATCATTGTGGACGTTCTGCCTCTTTTCCTATGCTTTCAATGCAATTCCAGTCTACCTCCTGAAATCTGTTTCCCGCAATTCTGCCCCGCTTTCGAGTCCTCTTGGCAGCCTTACTTCAGTATATTTTTGGACGATAGCTGTCATTTATAACTCTGCAGGTTTGTGAATTACAGTGCCCCTGAGCTCCTTTCTTCAACTCGCTTTCTTGTGACCTGGCCGCAACACCGCAGGATGGCTTCAGGCCCTAATCTGGTTCCGGCACGGCACGCTGAGCCTTTGGTTAATTCCTCTTCCTGGTGGGAAATGAGAGTTAAATTTGCCCGTCCAGACACCTCCAGCTAGTCTCTCATTGGTTCTCGCTATTCCTGTTCATCTTCCGCAGAAATTGCAAACTGGGCCAAACAGGAGGTTAAAGGCGCTGACTCTCCAAGTGGGGAGAGTGTTAGTAAAGCGTCTGGAATGTTGCACCCGAGTACCAGGGGAGGAAAACTGAGACATATTTGAACACGTCTCCCGTTCACATGGTTGATCATACTCTGGGTTCCACATGCATGTTTTAGCTGAAGGAAGAATACCTTAAACCTGGAGAGTTGAGACCCGTGGAATGGGTACCATGCAATATGACTTCAAAGGGTCTTCATTTGCTCACCAAACCTCTCCAATCCTATCACTGCTGCGTTTATGCCCCTGTACACACGCTTGATTCTCTTTTGGAGACATAGCAATCCATAGGTTTTAAGATACTTACTAGTCAGGTACATTCTTAGGCGTTTAATATGCGGTGTTGAGTCCATTTCGTTGAGCAAGGAGTAGCTCTTGTCTAGTCCATATTTGGCTTAAGGAACTTTATCTGTGCTCATTTCAATCTCTGGTTTTATGCAGCACCCCAACTCACCTTTCCCCTTAAGCAAGCATAAGTTGGTTTTCTAAATTTGAGACCCTGTTCTGTTTTGGAATTCAGTTCCTGTGTAGCCAAGTTTACATTCCGTGTATTAGTGATATCTTATGATGTTTCTTTTTCTGTGTGACTTATTTCAGTGAGAATCATCGTACCTGAATCCACTCATTATGCTGCTACGGGCCTGATGACATAGATTTCATTGCTGAGTGATACTGCATTGTACGTAAGTACCACAAGTTCTTTATCCATTTTTCACTTTCTGTGATATTGAACTTGTACGGTAAACGAGGTTCTTGTAAACAGAGGCGTCCCAAACTTTGGGGTGGCTGTGTCTTTTTGATTTTAATTTCCCTAAGCTATAGGACCATAAGTGGAAGTGCCCTAGGCTCTGTTGCTTTGTTTTTTAGATGTTTCAGGAAACACCATACACTTCTCCCGAGTGTCTGTTGGCAATTTACATCCCGCCCATCAGCATAACAAGGCTCCCAGTTCTCCATGGCCTGTCCTGCCTTTCTGGATTTTACACTTTTTTCAGATGGCCCTTTTGACCGGGGGGAAGTGAGACTTCATTGTAGTGCAGATTTCCTTTGCAAGCTTGCTTGGTTGGCCAAAAAGGGCGTATGCGTTTTTTCCTGAATATATTCAGGAAAAAACGCATACGCCCTTTTTGGCCAAGTGCATCATTGTGGACGTTCTGCCTCTTTTCCTATGCTTTCAATGCAATTCCAGTCTACCTCCTGAAATCGGTTTCCTGCAATTCTGCCCCGCTTTCAAGTCCTCTTGGCAGCCTTACTTCAGTATATTTTTGGACGATAGCTGTCATTTATAACTCTGCAGGTTTGTGAATTACAGTGCCCCTGAGCTCCTTTCTTCAACTCGCTTTCTTTTGAGCTGGCCGCAACACCGCAGGATGGCTTCAGGCCCTCATCTGGTTCCGGCACGGCACGCTGAGCCTTTGGTTATTTCCTCTTCCTGGTGGGAAATGAGAGTTAAGTTTGCCCGTCCAGACACCTCCAGCTAGTCTCTCATTGGTGTTCCCTATTCCTGTTCATCTTCCGCAGAAATTGCAAACTGGGCCAAACAGGAGGTTAAAGGCGCTGACTCTCCAAGTGGGGAGAGTGTTAGTAAAGCATCTGGAATGTTGCACCCGAGTACCAGGGGAGGAAAACTGAGACATATTTGAACACGTCTCCCATTCACATGGTTGATCATACTCTGGGTTCCACATGCATGTTTTAGCTGAAGGAAGAATACCTTAAACCTGGAGAGTTGAGACCCGTGGAATGGGTACCATGCAATATGACTTCAAAGGGTCTTCATTTGCTCACCGAACCTCTCCAATCCTATCACTGCTGCGTTTATGCCCCTGTACACATGCTTGATTCTCTTTCGGAGACATAGCAATCCATAGGTTTTAAGATACTTACTAGTCAGGTACATTCTTAGGCGTTTAATATGCGGTGTTGAGTCCATTTCGTTGAGCAAGGAGTAGCTCTTGTCTATTCCATATTTGGCTTAAGGAACTTTATCTGTGCTCGTTTCAATCTCTGGTTTTATGCAGCACCCCAACTCACCTTTACCCTTAAGCAAGCATAAGTTGGTTTTCTAAATTTGAGACCCTGTTCTGTTCTGTAATTCAGTTCCTGTGTAGCCAAGTTTACATTCCGTGTATTAGTGATATCTTATGATGTTTCTTTTTCTGTGTGACTTATTTCAGTGAGAATCATCGTACCTGAATCCACTCATTATGCTGCTACGGGCCTGATGACATAGATTTCATTGCTGAGTGATACTGCATTGTACGTAAGTACCACAAGTTCTTTATCCATTTTTCACTTTCTGTGATATTGAACTTGTACGGTAAACGAGGTTCTTGTAAACAGAGGCGTCCCAAACTTTGGGGTGGCTGTGTCTTTTTGATTTTAATTTCCCTAAGCTATAGGACCATAAGTGGAAGTGCCCTAGGCTCTGTTGCTTTGTTTTTTAGATGTTTCAGGAAACACCATACACTTCTCCCGAGTGTCTGTTGGCAATTTACATCCCGCCCATCAGCATAACAAGGCTCCCAGTTCTCCATGGCCTGTCCTGCCTTTCTGGATTTTACACTTTTTTCAGATGGCCCTTTTGACCGGGGGGAAGTGAGACTTCATTGTAGTGCAGATTTCCTTTGCAAGCTTGCTTGGTTGGCCAAAAAGGGCGTATGCGTTTTTTCCTGAATATATTCAGGAAAAAACGCATACGCCCTTTTTGGCCAAGTGCATCATTGTGGACGTTCTGCCTCTTTTCCTATGCTTTCAATGCAATTCCAGTCTACCTCCTGAAATCGGTTTCCTGCAATTCTGCCCCGCTTTCAAGTCCTCTTGGCAGCCTTACTTCAGTATATTTTTGGACGATAGCTGTCATTTATAACTCTGCAGGTTTGTGAATTACAGTGCCCCTGAGCTCCTTTCTTCAACTCGCTTTCTTTTGAGCTGGCCGCAACACCGCAGGATGGCTTCAGGCCCTCATCTGGTTCCGGCACGGCACGCTGAGCCTTTGGTTATTTCCTCTTCCTGGTGGGAAATGAGAGTTAAGTTTGCCCGTCCAGACACCTCCAGCTAGTCTCTCATTGGTGTTCCCTATTCCTGTTCATCTTCCGCAGAAATTGCAAACTGGGCCAAACAGGAGGTTAAAGGCGCTGACTCTCCAAGTGGGGAGAGTGTTAGTAAAGCATCTGGAATGTTGCACCCGAGTACCAGGGGAGGAAAACTGAGACATATTTGAACACGTCTCCCATTCACATGGTTGATCATACTCTGGGTTCCACATGCATGTTTTAGCTGAAGGAAGAATACCTTAAACCTGGAGAGTTGAGACCCGTGGAATGGGTACCATGCAATATGACTTCAAAGGGTCTTCATTTGCTCACCGAACCTCTCCAATCCTATCACTGCTGCGTTTATGCCCCTGTACACATGCTTGATTCTCTTTCGGAGACATAGCAATCCATAGGTTTTAAGATACTTACTAGTCAGGTACATTCTTAGGCGTTTAATATGCGGTGTTGAGTCCATTTCGTTGAGCAAGGAGTAGCTCTTGTCTATTCCATATTTGGCTTAAGGAACTTTATCTGTGCTCGTTTCAATCTCTGGTTTTATGCAGCACCCCAACTCACCTTTACCCTTAAGCAAGCATAAGTTGGTTTTCTAAATTTGAGACCCTGTTCTGTTCTGTAATTCAGTTCCTGTGTAGCCAAGTTTACATTCCGTGTATTAGTGATATCTTATGATGTTTCTTTTTCTGTGTGACTTATTTCAGTGAGAATCATCGTACCTGAATCCACTCATTATGCTGCTACGGGCCTGATGACATAGATTTCATTGCTGAGTGATACTGCATTGTACGTAAGTACCACAAGTTCTTTATCCATTTTTCACTTTCTGTGATATTGAACTTGTACGGTAAACGAGGTTCTTGTAAACAGAGGCGTCCCAAACTTTGGGGTGGCTGTGTCTTTTTGATTTTAATTTCCCTAAGCTATAGGACCATAAGTGGAAGTGCCCTAGGCTCTGTTGCTTTGTTTTTTAGATGTTTCAGGAAACACCATACACTTCTCCCGATTGGCTGTTGGCAATTTACATCCCGCCCATCAGCATAACAAGGCTCCCAGTTCTCCATGGCCTGTCCTGCCTTTCTGGATTTTACACTTTTTTCAGATGGCCCTTTTGACCGGGGGGAAGTGAGACTTCATTGTAGTGTAGATTTCCTTTGCAAGCTTGCTTGGTTGGCCAAAAAGGGCGTATGCGTTTTTTCCTGAATATATTCAGGAAAAAACGCATACGCCCTTTTTGGCCAAGTGCATCATTGTGGACGTTCTGCCTCTTTTCCTATGCTTTCAATGCAATTCCAGTCTACCTCCTGAAATCGGTTTCCTGCAATTCTGCCCCGCTTTCAAGTCCTCTTGGCAGCCTTACTTCAGTATATTTTTGGACGATAGCTGTCATTTATAACTCTGCATGTTTGTGAATTACAGTGCCCCTGAGCTCCTTTCTTCAACTCGCTTTCTTTTGAGCTGGCCGCAACACCGCAGGATGGTTTCAGGCCCTAATCTGGTTCCGGCCCGGCACGCTGAGCCTTTGGTTATTTCCTCTTCCTGGTGGGAAATGAGAGTTAAATTTGCCCGTCCAGACACCTCCAGCTAGTCTCTCATTGGTTCTCGCTATTCCTGTTCATCTTCCGCAGAAATTGCAAACTGGGCCAAACAGGAGGTTAAAGGCTCTGACTCTCCAAGTGGGGAGAGTGTTAGTAAAGCGTCTGGAATGTTGCACCCGAGTACCAGGGGAGGAAAACTGAGACATATTTGAACACGTCTCCCATTCACATGGTTGATCATACTCTGGGTTCCACATGCATGTTTTAGCTGAAGGAAGAATACCTTAAACCTGGAGAGTTGAGACCCGTGGAATGGGTACCATGCAATATGACTTCAAAGGGTCTTCATTTGCTCACCGAACCTCTCCAATCCTATCACTGCTGCGTTTATGCCCCTGTACACATGCTTGATTCTCTTTCGGAGACATAGCAATCCATAGGTTTTAAGATACTTACTAGTCAGGTACATTCTTAGGCGTTTAATATGCGGTGTTGAGTCCATTTCGTTGAGCAAGGAGTAGCTCTTGTCTATTGCATATTTGGCTTAAGGAACTTTATCTGTGCTCGTTTCAATCTCTGGTTTTATGCAGCACCCCAACTCACCTTTACCCTTAAGCAAGCATAAGTTGGTTTTCTAAATTTGAGACCCTGTTCTGTTCTGTAATTCAGTTCCTGTGTAGCCAAGTTTACATTCCGTGTATTAGTGATATCTTATGATGTTTCTTTTTCTGTGTGACTTATTTCAGTTAGAATCATCATACCTGAATCTACTCATTGTGCTGCTAAGGGCCTGATGACATAGATTTCATTGCTGAGTGATATTGCTTTGTGAGTAAATACCACATGTTCTTTATCCATTTTTCACTTTCTGCGATGTTGAACTTGTACTGTAAACGAGGTTCTTGTAAACAGAGGCGTCCCAAACTTTGGGGTGGCTGTGTCTTTTTGATTTTAATTTCCCTAAGCTATAGGACCATAAGTGGAAGTGCCCTAGGCTCTGTTGCTTTGTTTTTTAGATGTTTCAGGAAACACCATACACTTCTCCCGAGTGTCTGTTGGCAATTTACATCCCGCCCATCAGCATAACAAGGCTCCCAGTTCTCCATGGCCTGTCCTGCCTTTCTGGATTTTACACTTTTTTCAGATGGCCCTTTTGACCGGGGGGAAGTGAGACTTCATTGTAGTGCAGATTTCCTTTGCAAGCTTGCTTGGTTGGCCAAAAAGGGCGTATGCGTTTTTTCCTGAATATATTCAGGAAAAAACGCATACGCCCTTTTTGGCCAAGTGCATCATTGTGGACGTTCTGCCTCTTTTCCTATGCTTTCAATGCAATTCCAGTCTACCTCCTGAAATCGGTTTCCCGCAATTCTGCCCCGCTTTCGAGTCCTCTTGGCAGCCTTACTTCAGTATATTTTTGGACGATAGCTGTCATTTATAACTCTGCAGGTTTGTGAATTACAGTGCCCCTGAGCTCCTTTCTTCAACTCGCTTTCTTGTGACCTGGCCGCAACACCGCAGGATGGCTTCAGGCCCTAATCTGGTTCCGGCACGGCACGCTGAGCCTTTGGTTAATTCCTCTTCCTGGTGGGAAATGAGAGTTAAATTTGCCCGTCCAGACACCTCCAGCTAGTCTCTCATTGGTTCTCGCTATTCCTGTTCATCTTCCGCAGAAATTGCAAACTGGGCCAAACAGGAGGTTAAAGGCGCTGACTCTCCAAGTGGGGAGAGTGTTAGTAAAGCGTCTGGAATGTTGCACCCGAGTACCAGGGGAGGAAAACTGAGACATATTTGAACACGTCTCCCGTTCACATGGTTGATCATACTCTGGGTTCCACATGCATGTTTTAGCTGAAGGAAGAATACCTTAAACCTGGAGAGTTGAGACCCGTGGAATGGGTACCATGCAATATGACTTCAAAGGGTCTTCATTTGCTCACCAAACCTCTCCAATCCTATCACTGCTGCGTTTATGCCCCTGTACACACGCTTGATTCTCTTTTGGAGACATAGCAATCCATAGGTTTTAAGATACTTACTAGTCAGGTACATTCTTAGGCGTTTAATATGGGGTGTTGAGTCCATTTCGTTGAGCAAGGAGTAGCTCTTGTCTAGTCCATATTTGGCTTAAGGAACTTTATCTGTGCTCATTTCAATCTCTGGTTTTATGCAGCACCCCAACTCACCTTTCCCCTTAAGCAAGCATAAGTTGGTTTTCTAAATTTGAGACCCTGTTCTGTTTTGGAATTCAGTTCCTGTGTAGCCAAGTTTACATTCCGTGTATTAGTGATATCTTATGATGTTTCTTTTTCTGTGTGACTTATTTCAGTGAGAATCATCGTACCTGAATCCACTCATTATGCTGCTACGGGCCTGATGACATAGATTTCATTGCTGAGTGATACTGCATTGTACGTAAGTACCACAAGTTCTTTATCCATTTTTCACTTTCTGTGATATTGAACTTGTACGGTAAACGAGGTTCTTGTAAACAGAGGCGTCCCAAACTTTGGGGTGGCTGTGTCTTTTTGATTTTAATTTCCCTAAGCTATAGGACCATAAGTGGAAGTGCCCTAGGCTCTGTTGCTTTGTTTTTTAGATGTTTCAGGAAACACCATACACTTCTCCCGAGTGTCTGTTGGCAATTTACATCCCGCCCATCAGCATAACAAGGCTCCCAGTTCTCCATGGCCTGTCCTGCCTTTCTGGATTTTACACTTTTTTCAGATGGCCCTTTTGACCGGGGGGAAGTGAGACTTCATTGTAGTGCAGATTTCCTTTGCAAGCTTGCTTGGTTGGCCAAAAAGGGCGTATGCGTTTTTTCCTGAATATATTCAGGAAAAAACGCATACGCCCTTTTTGGCCAAGTGCATCATTGTGGACGTTCTGCCTCTTTTCCTATGCTTTCAATGCAATTCCAGTCTACCTCCTGAAATCGGTTTCCTGCAATTCTGCCCCGCTTTCGAGTCCTCTTGGCAGCCTTACTTCAGTATATTTTTGGACGATAGCTGTCATTTATAACTCTGCAGGTTTGTGAATTACAGTGCCCCTGAGCTCCTTTCTTCAACTCGCTTTCTTTTGAGCTGGCCGCAACACCGCAGGATGGCTTCAGGCCCTCATCTGGTTCCGGCACGGCACGCTGAGCCTTTGGTTATTTCCTCTTCCTGGTGGGAAATGAGAGTTAAGTTTGCCCGTCCAGACACCTCCAGCTAGTCTCTCATTGGTGTTCCCTATTCCTGTTCATCTTCCGCAGAAATTGCAAACTGGGCCAAACAGGAGGTTAAAGGCGCTGACTCTCCAAGTGGGGAGAGTGTTAGTAAAGCGTCTGGAATGTTGCACCCGAGTACCAGGGGAGGAAAACTGAGACATATTTGAACACGTCTCCCATTCACATGGTTGATCATACTCTGGGTTCCACATGCATGTTTTAGCTGAAGGAAGAATACCTTAAACCTGGAGAGTTGAGACCCGTGGAATGGGTACCATGCAATATGACTTCAAAGGGTCTTCATTTGCTCACCGAACCTCTCCAATCCTATCACTGCTGCGTTTATGCCCCTGTACACATGCTTGATTCTCTTTCGGAGACATAGCAATCCATAGGTTTTAAGATACTTACTAGTCAGGTACATTCTTAGGCGTTTAATATGCGGTGTTGAGTCCATTTCGTTGAGCAAGGAGTAGCTCTTGTCTATTCCATATTTGGCTTAAGGAACTTTATCTGTGCTCGTTTCAATCTCTGGTTTTATGCAGCACCCCAACTCACCTTTACCCTTAAGCAAGCATAAGTTGGTTTTCTAAATTTGAGACCCTGTTCTGTTCTGTAATTCAGTTCCTGTGTAGCCAAGTTTACATTCCGTGTATTAGTGATATCTTATGATGTTTCTTTTTCTGTGTGACTTATTTCAGTTAGAATCATCATACCTGAATCTACTCATTGTGCTGCTAAGGGCCTGATGACATAGATTTCATTGCTGTGTGATACTGCATTGTACATAAGTACCACAAGTTCTTTATCCATTTTTCACTTTCTGTGATATTGAACTTGTACGGTAAACGAGGTTCTTGTAAACAGAGGCGTCCCAAACTTTGGGGTGGCTGTGTCTTTTTGATTTTAATTTCCCTAATCTATAGGACCATAAGTGGAAGTGCCCTAGGCTCTGTTGCTTTGTTTTTTAGATGTTTCAGGAAACACCATACACTTCTCCCGAGTGTCTGTTGGCAATTTACATCCCGCCCATCAGCATAACAAGGCTCCCAGTTCTCCATGGCCTGTCCTGCCTTTCTGGATTTTACACTTTTTTCAGATGGCCCTTTTAACCGGGGGGAAGTGAGACTTCATTGTAGTGCAGATTTCCTTTGCAAGCTTGCTTGGTTGGCCAAAAAGGGCGTATGCGTTTTTTTCCTGAATATATTCAGGAAAAAACGCATACGCCCTTTTTGGCCAAGTGCATCATTGTGGACGTTCTGCCTCTTTTCCTATGCTTTCAAGGCAATTCCAGTCTACCTCCTCAAATCGGTTTCCTGCAATTCTGCCCCGCTTTCAAGTCCTCTTGGCAGCCTTACTTCAGTATATTTTTGGACGATAGCTGTCATTTATAACTCTGCAGGTTTGTGAATTACAGTGCCCCTGAGCTCCTTTCTTCAACTCGCTTTCTTTTGAGCTGGCCGCAACACCGCAGGATGGCTTCAGGCCCTAATCTGGTTCCGGCCCGGCACGCTGAGCCTTTGGTTATTTCCTCTTCCTGGTGGGAAATGAGAGTTAAATTTGCCCGTCCAGACACCTCCAGCTAGTCTCTCATTGGTGTTCCCTATTCCTGTTCATCTTCCGCAGAAATTGCAAACTGGGCCAAACAGGAGGTTAAAGGCGCTGACTCTCCAAGTGGGGAGAGTGTTAGTAAAGCGTCTGGAATGTTGCACCCGAGTACCAGGGGAGGAAAACTGAGACATATTTGAACACGTCTCCCGTTCACATGGTTGATCATACTCTGGGTTCCACATGCATGTTTTAGCTGAAGGAAGAATACCTTAAACCTGGAGAGTTGAGACCCGTGGAATGGGTACCATGCAATATGACTTCAAAGGGTCTTCATTTGCTCACCAAACCTCTCCAATCCTATCACTGCTGCGTTTATGCCCCTGTACACACGCTTGATTCTCTTTTGGAGACATAGCAATCCATACGTTTTAAGATACTTACTAGTCAGGTACATTCTTAGGCGTTTAATAAGGGTTGTTGAGTCCATTTCGTTGAGCAAGGAGTAGCTCTTGTCTATTCCATATTTGGCTTAAGGAACTTTATCTGTGCTCATTTCAATCTCTGGTTTTATGCAGCACCCCAACTCACCTTTCCCCTTAAGCAAGCATAAGTTGGTTTTCTAAATTTGAGACACTGTTCTGTTTTGGAATTCAGTTCCTGTGTAGCCAAGTTTACATTCCGTGTATTAGTGATATCTTATGATGTTTCTTTTTCTGTGTGACTTATTTCAGTGAGAATCATCGTTCCTGAATCCACTCATTATGCTGCTACGGGCCTGATGACATAGATTTCATTGCTGAGTGATACTGCATTGTACGTAAGTACCACAAGTTCTTTATCCATTTTTCACTTTCTGTGATATTGAACTTGTACGGTAAACGAGGTTCTTGTAAACAGAGGCGTCCCAAACTTTGGGGTGGCTGTGTCTTTTTGATTTTAATTTCCCTAAGCTATAGGACCATAAGTGGAAGTGCCCTAGGCTCTGTTGCTTTGTTTTTTAGATGTTTCAGGAAACACCATACACTTCTCCCGAGTGTCTGTTGGCAATTTACATCCCGCCCATCAGCATAACAAGGCTCCCAGTTCTCCATGGCCTGTCCTGCCTTTCTGGATTTTACACTTTTTTCAGATGGCCCTTTTGACCGGGGGGAAGTGAGACTTCATTGTAGTGCAGATTTCCTTTGCAAGCTTGCTTGGTTGGCCAAAAAGGGCGTATGCGTTTTTTCCTGAATATATTCAGGAAAAAACGCATACGCCCTTTTTGGCCAAGTGCATCATTGTGGACGTTCTGCCTCTTTTCCTATGCTTTCAATGCAATTCCAGTCTACCTCCTGAAATCGGTTTCCTGCAATTCTGCCCCGCTTTCAAGTCCTCTTGGCAGCCTTACTTCAGTATATTTTTGGACGATAGCTGTCATTTATAACTCTGCAGGTTTGTGAATTACAGTGCCCCTGAGCTCCTTTCTTCAACTCGCTTTCTTTTGAGCTGGCCGCAACACCGCAGGATGGTTTCAGGCCCTAATCTGGTTCCGGCCCGGCACGCTGAGCCTTTGGTTATTTCCTCTTCCTGGTGGGAAATGAGAGTTAAATTTGCCCGTCCAGACACCTCCAGCTAGTCTCTCATTGGTTCTCGCTATTCCTGTTCATCTTCCGCAGAAATTGCAAACTGGGCCAAACAGGAGATTAAACGGACGGACTCTGCAAGTCAGGAGAGTGTTAGTAAAGCATCTGGAATGTTGCACCTGAGTACCAGGGTACGAAAACTGAGACATATTTGAACACGTCTCCCGATCACATGGTTGATCATACTCTAGGTTCCACATGCATGTTTTAGCTGAAGGAAGAATACCTTAAACCTGGGTAGTTGAAACCCGTGGAATGGGTACCATGCAATATGACTTCAAAGAGTCTTCATTTGCTCACCGAACCTCTCCAATCCTATCACTGCTGCGTTTATGCCCCTGTACACATGCTTGATTCTCTTTCGGAGACATAGCAATCCATAGGTTTTAAGATACTTACTAGTCAGGTACATTCTTAGGCGTTTAATATGCGGTGTTGAGTCCATTTCGTTGAGCAAGGAGTAGCTCTTGTCTATTCCATATTTGGCTTAAGGAACTTTATCTGTGCTCGTTTCAATCTCTGGTTTTATGTAGCACCCCAACTCACCTTTACCCTTAAGCAAGCATAAGTTGGTTTTCTAAATTTGAGACCCTGTTCTGTTCTGTAATTCAGTTCCTGTGTAGCCAAGTTTACATTCCGTGTATTAGTGATATCTTATGATGTTTCTTTTTCTGTGTGACTTATTTCAGTTAGAATCATCATACCTGAATCTACTCATTGTGCTGCTAAGGGCCTGATGACATAGATTTCATTGCTGAGTGATATTGCTTTGTGAGTAAATACCACATGTTCTTTATCCATTTTTCACTTTCTGCGATGTTGAACTTGTACTGTAAACGAGGTTCTTGTAAACAGAGGCGTCCCAAACTTTGGGGTGGCTGTGTCTTTTTTATTTTAATTTCCCTAAGCTATAGGACCATAAGTGGAAGTGCCCTAGGCTCTGTTGCTTTGTTTTTTAGATGTTTCAGGAAACACCATACACTTCTCCCGAGTGTCTGTTGGCAATTTACATCCCGCCCATCAGCATAACAAGGCTCCCAGTTCTCCATGGCCTGTCCTGCCTTTCTGGATTTTACACTTTTTTCAGATGGCCCTTTTGACCGGGGGGAAGTGAGACTTCATTGTAGTGCAGATTTCCTTTGCAAGCTTGCTTGGTTGGCCAAAAAGGGCGTATGCGTTTTTTCCTGAATATATTCAGGAAAAAACGCATACGCCCTTTTTGGCCAAGTGCATCATTGTGGACGTTCTGCCTCTTTTCCTATGCTTTCAATGCAATTCCAGTCTACCTCCTGAAATCAGTTTCCCGCAATTCTGCCCCGCTTTCGAGTCCTCTTGGCAGCCTTACTTCAGTATATTTTTGGACGATAGCTGTCATTTATAACTCTGCAGGTTTGTGAATTACCTTGCCCCTGAGCTCCTTTCTTCAACTCGCTTTCTTGTGACCTGGCCGCAACACCGCAGGATGGCTTCAGGCCCTAATCTGGTTCCGGCACGGCACGCTGAGCCTTTGGTTAATTCCTCTTCCTGGTGGGAAATGAGAGTTAAATTTGCCCGTCCAGACACCTCCAGCTAGTCTCTCATTGGTTCTCGCTATTCCTGTTCATCTTCCGCAGAAATTGCAAACTGGGCCAAACAGGAGGTTAAAGGCGCTGACTCTCCAAGTGGGGAGAGTGTTAGTAAAGCGTCTGGAATGTTGCACCCGAGTACCAGGGGAGGAAAACTGAGACATATTTGAACACGTCTCCCGTTCACATGGTTGATCATACTCTGGGTTCCACATGCATGTTTTAGCTGAAGGAAGAATACCTTAAACCTGGAGAGTTGAGACCCGTGGAATGGGTACCATGCAATATGACTTCAAAGGGTCTTCATTTGCTCACCAAACCTCTCCAATCCTATCACTGCTGCGTTTATGCCCCTGTACACACGCTTGATTCTCTTTTGGAGACATAGCAATCCATAGGTTTTAAGATACTTACTAGTCAGGTACATTCTTAGGCGTTTAATATGGGGTGTTGAGTCCATTTCGTTGAGCAAGGAGTAGCTCTTGTCTAGTCCATATTTGGCTTAAGGAACTTTATCTGTGCTCATTTCAATCTCTGGTTTTATGCAGCACCCCAACTCACCTTTACCCTTAAGCAAGCATAAGTTGGTTTTCTAAATTTGAGACCCTGTTCTGTTTTGGAATTCAGTTCCTGTGTAGCCAAGTTTACATTCCGTGTATTAGTGATATCTTATGATGTTTCTTTTTCTGTGTGACTTATTTCAGTGAGAATCATCGTACCTGAATCCACTCATTATGCTGCTACGGGCCTGATGACATAGATTTCATTGCTGAGTGATACTGCATTGTACGTAAGTACCACAAGTTCTTTATCCATTTTTCACTTTCTGTGATATTGAACTTGTACGGTAAACGAGGTTCTTGTAAACAGAGGCGTCCCAAACTTTGGGGTGGCTGTGTCTTTTTGATTTTAATTTCCCTAAGCTATAGGACCATAAGTGGAAGTGCTCTAGGCTCTGTTGCTTTGTTTTTTAGATGTTTCAGGAAACACCATACACTTCTCCCGAGTGTCTGTTGGCAATTTACATCCCGCCCATCAGCATAACAAGGCTCCCAGTTCTCCATGGCCTGTCCTGCCTTTCTGGATTTTACACTTTTTTCAGATGGCCCTTTTGACCGGGGGGAAGTGAGACTTCATTGTAGTGCAGATTTCCTTTGCAAGCTTGCTTGGTTGGCCAAAAAGGGCGTATGCGTTTTTTCCTGAATATATTCAGGAAAAAACGCATACGCCCTTTTTGGCCAAGTGCATCATTGTGGACGTTCTGCCTCTTTTCCTATGCTTTCAATGCAATTCCAGTCTACCTCCTGAAATCGGTTTCCTGCAATTCTGCCCCGCTTTCGAGTCCTCTTGGCAGCCTTACTGCAGTATATTTTTGGACGATAGCTGTCATTTATAACTCTGCAGGTTTGTGAATTACAGTGCCCCTGAGCTCCTTTCTTCAACTCGCTTTCTTTTGAGCTGGCCGCAACACCGCAGGATGGCTTCAGGCCCTAATCTGGTTCCGGCACGGCACGCTGAGCCTTTGGTTATTTCCTCTTCCTGGTGGGCAATGAGAGTTAAGTTTGCCCGTCCAGACACCTCCAGCTAGTCTCTCATTGGTGTTCCCTATTCCTGTTCATCTTCCGCAGAAATTGCAAACTGGGCCAAACAGGAGGTTAAAGGCGCTGACTCTCCAAGTGGGGAGAGTGTTAGTAAAGCGTCTGGAATGTTGCACCCGAGTACCAGGGGAGGAAAACTGAGACATATTTGAACACGTCTCCCGTTTACATGGTTGATCATACTCTGGGTTCCACATGCATGTTTTAGCTGAAGGAAGAATACCTTAAACCTGGAGAGTTGAGACCCGTGGAATGGGTACCATGCAATATGACTTCAAAGGGTCTTCATTTGCTCACCAAACCTCTCCAATCCTATCACTGCTGCGTTTATGCCCCTGTACACACGCTTGATTCTCTTTTGGAGACATAGCAATCCATAGGTTTTAAGATACTTACTAGTCAGGTACATTCTTAGGCGTTTAATATGGGGTGTTGAGTCCATTTCGTTGAGCAAGGAATAGCTCTTGTCTATTCCATATTTGGCTTAAGGAACTTTATCTGTGCTCATTTCAATCTCTGGTTTTATGCAGCACCCCAACTCACCTTTCCCCTTAAGCAAGCATAAGTTGGTTTTCTAAATTTGAGACCCTGTTCTGTTTTGGAATTCAGTTCCTGTGTAGCCAAGTTTGCATTCCGTGTATTAGTGATATCTTATGATGTTTCTTTTTCTGTGTGACTTATTTCAGTGAGAATCATCGTACCTGAATCCACTCATTATGCTGCTACGGGCCTGATGACATAGATTTCATTGCTGAGTGATACTGCATTGTACGTAAGTACCACAAGTTCTTTATCCATTTTTCACTTTCTGTGATATTGAACTTGTACGGTAAACGAGGTTCTTGTAAACAGAGGCGTCCCAAACTTTGGGGTGGCTGTGTCTTTTTGATTTTAATTTCCCTAAACTATAGGACCATAAGTGGAAGTGCCCTAGGCTCTGTTGCTTTGTTTTTTAGATGTTTCAGGAAACACCATACACTTCTCCCGAGTGTCTGTTGGCAATTTACATCCCGCCCATCAGCATAACAAGGCTCCCAGTTCTCCATGGCCTGTCCTGCCTTTCTGGATTTTACACTTTTTTCAGATGGCCCTTTTGACCGGGGGGAAGTGAGACTTCATTGTAGTGCAGATTTCCTTTGCAAGCTTGCTTGGTTGGCCAAAAAGGGCGTATGCGTTTTTTCCTGAATATATTCAGGAAAAAACGCATACGCCCTTTTTGGCCAAGTGCATCATTGTGGACGTTCTGCCTCTTTTCCTATGCTTTCAAAGCAATTCCAGTCTACCTCCTGAAATCGGTTTCCTGCAATTCTGCCCCGCTTTCAAGTCCTCTTGGCAGCCTTACTTCAGTATATTTTTGGACGATAGCTGTCATTTATAACTCTGCAGGTTTGTGAATTACAGTGCCCCTGAGCTCCTTTCTTCAACTCGCTTTCTTTTGAGCTGGCCGCAACACCGCAGGATGGCTTCAGGCCCTCATCTGGTTCCGGCACGGCACGCTGAGCCTTTGGTTATTTCCTCTTCCTGGTGGGAAATGAGAGTTAAATTTGCCCGTCCAGACACCTCCAGCTAGTCTCTCATTGGTGTTCCCTATTCCTGTTCATCTTCCGCAGAAATTGCAAACTGGGCCAAACAGGAGGTTAAAGGCGCTGACTCTCCAAGTGGGGAGAGTGTTAGTAAAGCGTCTGGAATGTTGCACCCGAGTACCAGGGTACGAAAACTGAGACATATTTGAACACGTCTCCCGTTCACATGGTTGATCATACTCTGGGTTCCACATGCATGTTTTAGCTGAAGGAAGAATACCTTAAACCTGGAGAGTTGAGACCCGTGGAATGGGTACCATGCAATATGACTTCAAAGGGTCTTCATTTGCTCACCAAACCTCTCCAATCCTATCACTGCTGCGTTTATGCCCCTGTACACACGCTTGATTCTCTTTTGGAGACATAGCAATCCATAGGTTTTAAGATACTTACTAGTCAGGTACATTCTTAGGCGTTTAATATGGGGTGTTGAGTCCATTTCGTTGAGCAAGGAGTAGCTCTTGTCTATTCCATATTTGGCTTAAGGAACTTTATCTGTGCTCATTTCAATCTCTGGTTTTATGCAGCACCCCAACTCACCTTTCCCCTTAAGCAAGCATAAGTTGGTTTTCTAAATTTGAGACCCTGTTCTGTTTTGGAATTCAGTTCCTGTGTAGCCAAGTTTACATTCCGTGTATTAGTGATATCTTATGATGTTTCTTTTTCTGTGTGACTTATTTCAGTGAGAATCATCGTACCTGAATCCACTCATTATGCTGCTACGGGCCTGATGACATAGATTTCATTGCTGAGTGATACTGCATTGTACGTAAGTACCACAACTTCTTTATCCATTTTTCACTTTCTGTGATATTGAACTTGTACGGTAAACGAGGTTCTTGTAAACAGAGGCGTCCCAAACTTTGGGGTGGCTGTGTCTTTTTGATTTTAATTTCCCTAAGCTATAGGACCATAAGTGGAAGTGCCCTAGGCTCTGTTGCTTTGTTTTTTAGATGTTTCAGGAAACACCATACACTTCTCCCGAGTGTCTGTTGGCAATTTACATCCCGCCCATCAGCATAACAAGGCTCCCAGTTCTCCATGGCCTGTCCTGCCTTTCTGGATTTTACACTTTTTTCAGATGGCCCTTTTGACCGGGGGGATGTGAGACTTCATTGTAGTGCAGATTTCCTTTGCAAGCTTGCTTGGTTGGCCAAAAAGGGCGTATGCGTTTTTTCCTGAATATATTCAGGAAAAAACGCATACGCCCTTTTTGGCCAAGTGCATCATTGTGGACGTTCTGCCTCTTTTCCTATGCTTTCAATGCAATTCCAGTCTACCTCCTGAAATCGGTTTCCTGCAATTCTGCCCCGCTTTCAAGTCCTCGTGGCAGCCTTACTTCAGTATATTTTTGGACGATAGCTGTCATTTATAACTCTGCAGGTTTGTGAATTACAGTGCCCCTGAGCTCCTTTCTTCAACTCGCTTTCTTTTGAGCTGGCCGCAACACCGCAGGATGGCTTCAGGCCCTAATCTGGTTCCGGCACGGCACGCTGAGCCTTTGGTTAATTCCTCTTTCTGGTGGGAAATGAGAGTTAAATTTGCCCGTCCAGACACCTCCAGCTAGTCTCTCATTGGTTTTCGCTATTCCTGTTCATCTTCCGCAGAAATTGCAAACTGGGCCAAACAGGAGATTAAAGGGACGGACTCTCCAAGTCAGGAGAGTGTTAGTAAAGCGTCTGGAATGTTGCACCCGAGTACCAGGGTACGAAAACTGAGACATATTTGAACACGTCTCCCGATCACATGGTTGATCATACTCTAGGTTCCACATGCATGTTTTAGCTGAAGGAAGAATACCTTAAACCTGGGTAGTTGAAAACCGTGGAATGGGTACCATGCAATATGACTTCAAAGGGTCTTCATTTGCTCACTGAACCTCTCCAATCCTATCACTGCTGCGTTTATGCCCCTGTACACATGCTTGATTCTCTTTCGTAGACATAGCAATCCATAGGTTTTAAGATACTTACTAGTCAGGTACATTCTTAGGCGTTTAATATGCGGTGTTGAGTCCATTTCGTTGAGCAAGGAGTAGCTCTTGTCTATTCCATATTTGGCTTAAGGAACTTTATCTGTGCTCGTTTCAATCTCTGGTTTTATGCAGCACCCCAACTCACCTTTAGCCTTAAGCAAGCATAAGTTGGTTTTCTAAATTTGAGACCCTGTTCTGTTCTGTAATTCAGTTCCTGTGTAGCCAAGTTTACATTCCGTGTATTACTGATATCTTATGATGTTTCTTTTTCTGTGTGACTTATTTCAGTTAGAATCATCATACCTGAATCCACTCATTGTGCTGCTAAGGGCCTGATGACATAGATTTCATTGCTGAGTGATATTGCTTTGTAAGTAAATACCACACCTTCTTTATCCATTTTTCACTTTCTGCGATGTTGAACTTGTACTGTAAACGAGGTTCTTGTAAACAGAGGCGTCCCAAACTTTGGGGTGGCTGTGTCTTTTTGATTTTAATTTCCCTAAGCTATAGGACCATAAGTGGAAGTGCCCTAGGCTCTGTTGCTTTGTTTTTTAGATGTTTCAGGAAACACCATACACTTCTCCCGAGTGTCTGTTGGCAATTTACATCCCGCCCATCAGCATAACAAGGCTCCCAGTTCTCCATGGCCTGTCCTGCCTTTCTGGATTTTACACTTTTTTCAGATGGCCCTTTTGACTGGGGGGAAGTGAGACTTCATTGTAGTGCAGATTTCCTTTGCAAGCTTGCTTGGTTGGCCAAAAAGGGCGTATGCGTTTTTTCCTGAATATATTCAGGAAAAAACGCATACGCACTTTTTGACCAAGTGCATCATTGTGGACGTTCTGCCTCTTTTCCTATGCTTTCAATGCAATTCCAGTCTACCTCCTGAAATCGGTTTCCTGCAATTCTGCCCCGCTTTCGAGTCCTCTTGGCAGCCTTACTTCAGTATATTTTTGGACGATAGCTGTCATTTATAACTCTGCAGGTTTGTGAATTACAGTGCCCCTGAGCTCCTTTCTTCAACTCGCTTTCTTTTGAGCTGGCCGCAACACCGCAGGATGGCTTCAGGCCCTAATCTGGTTCCGGCACGGCACACTGAGCCTTTGGTTAATTCCTCTTCCTGGTGGGAAATGAGAGTGAAATTTGCCCGTCCAGACACCTCCAGCTAGTCTCTCATTGATTCTCGCTATTCCTGTTAATCTTCCACAGAAATTGCAAACTGGGCCAAACAGGAGATTAAAGGGACGGACTCTCCAAGTCGGGAGAGTGTTAGTAAAGCGTCTGGAATGTTGCACCCGAGTACCAGGGTACGAAAACTGAGACATATTTGAACACGTCTCCCGTTCACATGGTTGATCATACTCTGGGTTTCACATGCATGTTTTAGCTGAAGGAAGAATACCTTAAACCTGGAGAGTTGAGACCCGTGGAATGGGTACCATGCAATATGACTTCAAAGGGTCTTCATTTGCTCACCAAACCTCTCCAATCCTATCACTGCTGCGTTTATGCCCCTGTACACACGCTTGATTCTCTTTTGGAGACATAGCAATCCATAGGTTTTAAGATACTTACTAGTCAGGTACATTCTTAGGCGTTTAATATGGGGTGTTGAGTCCATTTCGTTGAGCAAGGAGTAGCTCTTGTCTATTCCATATTTGGCTTAAGGAACTTTATCTGTGCTCATTTCAATCTCTGGTTTTATGCAGCACCCCAACTCACCTTTCCCCTTAAGCAAGCATAAGTTGGTTTTCTAAATTAGAGACCCTGTTCTGTTTTGGAATTCAGTTCCTGTGTAGCCAAGTTTACATTCCGTGTATTAGTGATATCTTATGATGTTTCTTTTTCTGTGTGACTTATTTCAGTGAGAATCATCGTACCTGAATCCACTCATTATGCTGCTACGGGCCTGATGACATAGATTTCATTGCTGAGTGATACTGCATTGTACGTAAGTACCACAAGTTCTTTATCCATTTTTCACTTTCTGTGATATTGAACTTGTACGGTAAACGAGGTTCTTGTAAACAGAGGCGTCCCAAACTTTGGGGTGGCTGTGTCTTTTTGATTTTAATTTCCCTAAGCTATAGGACCATAAGTGGAAGTGCCCTAGGCTCTGTTGCTTTGTTTTTTAGATGTTTCAGGAAACACCATACACTTCTCCCGAGTGTCTGTTGGCAATTTACATCCCGCCCATCAGCATAACAAGGCTCCCAGTTCTCCATGGCCTGTCCTGCCTTTCTGGATTTTACACTTTTTTCAGATGGCCCTTTTGACCGGGGGGAAGTGAGACTTCATTGTAGTGCAGATTTCCTTTGCAAGCTTGCTTGGTTGGCCAAAAAGGGCGTATGCGTTTTTTCCTGAATATATTCAGGAAAAAACGCATACGCCCTTTTTGGCCAAGTGCATCATTGTGGACGTTCTGCCTCTTTTCCTATGCTTTCAAGGCAATTCCAGTCTACCTCCTGAAATCGGTTTCCTGCAATTCTGCCCCGCTTTCAAGTCCTCTTGGCAGCCTTACTTCAGTATATTTTTGGACGATAGCTGTCATTTATAACTCTGCAGGTTTGTGAATTACAGTGCCCCTGAGCTCCTTTCTTCAACTCGCTTTCTTTTGAGCTGGCCGCAACACCGCAGGATGGTTTCAGGCCCTAATCTGGTTCCGGCCCGGCACGCTGAGCCTTTGGTTATTTCCTCTTCCTGGTGGGAAATGAGAGTTAAATTTGTCCGTCCAGACACCTCCAGCTAGTCTCTCATTGGTTCTCGCTATTCCTGTTCATCTTCCGCAGAAATTGCAAACTGGGCCAAACAGGAGATTAAACGGACGGACTCTGCAAGTCAGGAGAGTGTTAGTAAAGCATCTGGAATGTTGCACCTGAGTACCAGGGTACGAAAACTGAGACATATTTGAACACGTCTCCCGATCACATGGTTGATCATACTCTAGGTTCCACATGCATGTTTTAGCTGAAGGAAGAATACCTTAAACCTGGGTAGTTGAAACCCGTGGAATGGGTACCATGCAATATGACTTCAAAGAGTCTTCATTTGCTCACCGAACCTCTCCAATCCTATCACTGCTGCGTTTATGCCCCTGTACACATGCTTGATTCTCTTTCGGAGACATAGCAATCCATAGGTTTTAAGATACTTACTAGTCAGGTACATTCTTAGGCGTTTAATATGCGGTGTTGAGTCCATTTCGTTGAGCAAGGAGTAGCTCTTGTCTATTCCATATTTGGCTTAAGGAACTTTATCTGTGCTCGTTTCAATCTCTGGTTTTATGTAGCACCCCAACTCACCTTTACCCTTAAGCAAGCATAAGTTGGTTTTCTAAATTTGAGACCCTGTTCTGTTCTGTAATTCAGTTCCTGTGTAGCCAAGTTTACATTCCGTGTATTAGTGATATCTTATGATGTTTCTTTTTCTGTGTGACTTATTTCAGTTAGAATCATCATACCTGAATCTACTCATTGTGCTGCTAAGGGCCTGATGACATAGATTTCATTGCTGAGTGATATTGCTTTGTGAGTAAATACCACATGTTCTTTATCCATTTTTCACTTTCTGCGATGTTGAACTTGTACTGTAAACGAGGTTCTTGTAAACAGAGGCGTCCCAAACTTTGGGGTGGCTGTGTCTTTTTTATTTTAATTTCCCTAAGCTATAGGACCATAAGTGGAAGTGCCCTAGGCTCTGTTGCTTTGTTTTTTAGATGTTTCAGGAAACACCATACACTTCTCCCGAGTGTCTGTTGGCAATTTACATCCCGCCCATCAGCATAACAAGGCTCCCAGTTCTCCATGGCCTGTCCTGCCTTTCTGGATTTTACACTTTTTTCAGATGGCCCTTTTGACCGGGGGGAAGTGAGACTTCATTGTAGTGCAGATTTCCTTTGCAAGCTTGCTTGGTTGGCCAAAAAGGGCGTATGCGTTTTTTCCTGAATATATTCAGGAAAAAACGCATACGCCCTTTTTGGCCAAGTGCATCATTGTGGACGTTCTGCCTCTTTTCCTATGCTTTCAATGCAATTCCAGTCTACCTCCTGAAATCAGTTTCCCGCAATTCTGCCCCGCTTTCGAGTCCTCTTGGCAGCCTTACTTCAGTATATTTTTGGACGATAGCTGTCATTTATAACTCTGCAGGTTTGTGAATTACCTTGCCCCTGAGCTCCTTTCTTCAACTCGCTTTCTTGTGACCTGGCCGCAACACCGCAGGATGGCTTCAGGCCCTAATCTGGTTCCGGCACGGCACGCTGAGCCTTTGGTTAATTCCTCTTCCTGGTGGGAAATGAGAGTTAAATTTGCCCGTCCAGACACCTCCAGCTAGTCTCTCATTGGTTCTCGCTATTCCTGTTCATCTTCCGCAGAAATTGCAAACTGGGCCAAACAGGAGGTTAAAGGCGCTGACTCTCCAAGTGGGGAGAGTGTTAGTAAAGCGTCTGGAATGTTGCACCCGAGTACCAGGGGAGGAAAACTGAGACATATTTGAACACGTCTCCCGTTCACATGGTTGATCATACTCTGGGTTCCACATGCATGTTTTAGCTGAAGGAAGAATACCTTAAACCTGGAGAGTTGAGACCCGTGGAATGGGTACCATGCAATATGACTTCAAAGGGTCTTCATTTGCTCACCAAACCTCTCCAATCCTATCACTGCTGCGTTTATGCCCCTGTACACACGCTTGATTCTCTTTTGGAGACATAGCAATCCATAGGTTTTAAGATACTTACTAGTCAGGTACATTCTTAGGCGTTTAATATGGGGTGTTGAGTCCATTTCGTTGAGCAAGGAGTAGCTCTTGTCTATTCCATATTTGGCTTAAGGAACTTTATCTGTGCTCATTTCAATCTCTGGTTTTATGCAGCACCCCAACTCACCTTTACCCTTAAGCAAGCATAAGTTGGTTTTCTAAATTTGAGACCCTGTTCTGTTTTGGAATTCAGTTCCTGTGTAGCCAAGTTTACATTCCGTGTATTAGTGATATCTTATGATGTTTCTTTTTCTGTGTGACTTATTTCAGTGAGAATCATCGTACCTGAATCCACTCATTATGCTGCTACGGGCCTGATGACATAGATTTCATTGCTGAGTGATACTGCATTGTACGTAAGTACCACAAGTTCTTTATCCATTTTTCACTTTCTGTGATATTGAACTTGTACGGTAAACGAGGTTCTTGTAAACAGAGGCGTCCCAAACTTTGGGGTGGCTGTGTCTTTTTGATTTTAATTTCCCTAAGCTATAGGACCATAAGTGGAAGTGCTCTAGGCTCTGTTGCTTTGTTTTTTAGATGTTTCAGGAAACACCATACACTTCTCCCGAGTGTCTGTTGGCAATTTACATCCCGCCCATCAGCATAACAAGGCTCCCAGTTCTCCATGGCCTGTCCTGCCTTTCTGGATTTTACACTTTTTTCAGATGGCCCTTTTGACCGGGGGGAAGTGAGACTTCATTGTAGTGCAGATTTCCTTTGCAAGCTTGCTTGGTTGGCCAAAAAGGGCGTATGCGTTTTTTCCTGAATATATTCAGGAAAAAACGCATACGCCCTTTTTGGCCAAGTGCATCATTGTGGACGTTCTGCCTCTTTTCCTATGCTTTCAATGCAATTCCAGTCTACCTCCTGAAATCGGTTTCCTGCAATTCTGCCCCGCTTTCGAGTCCTCTTGGCAGCCTTACTGCAGTATATTTTTGGACGATAGCTGTCATTTATAACTCTGCAGGTTTGTGAATTACAGTGCCCCTGAGCTCCTTTCTTCAACTCGCTTTCTTTTGAGCTGGCCGCAACACCGCAGGATGGCTTCAGGCCCTAATCTGGTTCCGGCACGGCACGCTGAGCCTTTGTTTATTTCCTCTTCCTGGTGGGCAATGAGAGTTAAGTTTGCCCGTCCAGACACCTCCAGCTAGTCTCTCATTGGTGTTCCCTATTCCTGTTCATCTTCCGCAGAAATTGCAAACTGGGCCAAACAGGAGGTTAAAGGCGCTGACTCTCCAAGTGGGGAGAGTGTTAGTAAAGCGTCTGGAATGTTGCACCCGAGTACCAGGGGAGGAAAACTGAGACATATTTGAACACGTCTCCCGTTTACATGGTTGATCATACTCTGGGTTCCACATGCATGTTTTAGCTGAAGGAAGAATACCTTAAACCTGGAGAGTTGAGACCCGTGGAATGGGTACCATGCAATATGACTTCAAAGGGTCTTCATTTGCTCACCAAACCTCTCCAATCCTATCACTGCTGCGTTTATGCCCCTGTACACACGCTTGATTCTCTTTTGGAGACATAGCAATCCATAGGTTTTAAGATACTTACTAGTCAGGTACATTCTTAGGCGTTTAATATGGGGTGTTGAGTCCATTTCGTTGAGCAAGGAATAGCTCTTGTCTATTCCATATTTGGCTTAAGGAACTTTATCTGTGCTCATTTCAATCTCTGGTTTTATGCAGCACCCCAACTCACCTTTCCCCTTAAGCAAGCATAAGTTGGTTTTCTAAATTTGAGACCCTGTTCTGTTTTGGAATTCAGTTCCTGTGTAGCCAAGTTTGCATTCCGTGTATTAGTGATATCTTATGATGTTTCTTTTTCTGTGTGACTTATTTCAGTGAGAATCATCGTACCTGAATCCACTCATTATGCTGCTACGGGCCTGATGACATAGATTTCATTGCTGAGTGATACTGCATTGTACGTAAGTACCACAAGTTCTTTATCCATTTTTCACTTTCTGTGATATTGAACTTGTACGGTAAACGAGGTTCTTGTAAACAGAGGCGTCCCAAACTTTGGGGTGGCTGTGTCTTTTTGATTTTAATTTCCCTAAACTATAGGACCATAAGTGGAAGTGCCCTAGGCTCTGTTGCTTTGTTTTTTAGATGTTTCAGGAAACACCATACACTTCTCCCGAGTGTCTGTTGGCAATTTACATCCCGCCCATCAGCATAACAAGGCTCCCAGTTCTCCATGGCCTGTCCTGCCTTTCTGGATTTTACACTTTTTTCAGATGGCCCTTTTGACCGGGGGGAAGTGAGACTTCATTGTAGTGCAGATTTCCTTTGCAAGCTTGCTTGGTTGGCCAAAAAGGGCGTATGCGTTTTTTCCTGAATATATTCAGGAAAAAACGCATACGCCCTTTTTGGCCAAGTGCATCATTGTGGACGTTCTGCCTCTTTTCCTATGCTTTCAAAGCAATTCCAGTCTACCTCCTGAAATCGGTTTCCTGCAATTCTGCCCCGCTTTCAAGTCCTCTTGGCAGCCTTACTTCAGTATATTTTTGGACGATAGCTGTCATTTATAACTCTGCAGGTTTGTGAATTACAGTGCCCCTGAGCTCCTTTCTTCAACTCGCTTTCTTTTGAGCTGGCCGCAACACCGCAGGATGGCTTCAGGCCCTCATCTGGTTCCGGCACGGCACGCTGAGCCTTTGGTTATTTCCTCTTCCTGGTGGGAAATGAGAGTTAAATTTGCCCGTCCAGACACCTCCAGCTAGTCTCTCATTGGTGTTCCCTATTCCTGTTCATCTTCCGCAGAAATTGCAAACTGGGCCAAACAGGAGGTTAAAGGCGCTGACTCTCCAAGTGGGGAGAGTGTTAGTAAAGCGTCTGGAATGTTGCACCCGAGTACCAGGGTACGAAAACTGAGACATATTTGAACACGTCTCCCGTTCACATGGTTGATCATACTCTGGGTTCCACATGCATGTTTTAGCTGAAGGAAGAATACCTTAAACCTGGAGAGTTGAGACCCGTAGAATGGGTACCATGCAATATGACTTCAAAGGGTCTTCATTTGCTCACCAAACCTCTCCAATCCTATCACTGCTGCGTTTATGCCCCTGTACACACGCTTGATTCTCTTTTGGAGACATAGCAATCCATAGGTTTTAAGATACTTACTAGTCAGGTACATTCTTAGGCGTTTAATATGGGGTGTTGAGTCCATTTCGTTGAGCAAGGAGTAGCTCTTGTCTATTCCATATTTGGCTTAAGGAACTTTATCTGTGCTCATTTCAATCTCTGGTTTTATGCAGCACCCCAACTCACCTTTCCCCTTAAGCAAGCATAAGTTGGTTTTCTAAATTTGAGACCCTGTTCTGTTTTGGAATTCAGTTCCTGTGTAGCCAAGTTTACATTCCGTGTATTAGTGATATCTTATGATGTTTCTTTTTCTGTGTGACTTATTTCAGTGAGAATCATCGTACCTGAATCCACTCATTATGCTGCTACGGGCCTGATGACATAGATTTCATTGCTGAGTGATACTGCATTGTACGTAAGTACCACAACTTCTTTATCCATTTTTCACTTTCTGTGATATTGAACTTGTACGGTAAACGAGGTTCTTGTAAACAGAGGCGTCCCAAACTTTGGGGTGGCTGTGTCTTTTTGATTTTAATTTCCCTAAGCTATAGGACCATAAGTGGAAGTGCCCTAGGCTCTGTTGCTTTGTTTTTTAGATGTTTCAGGAAACACCATACACTTCTCCCGAGTGTCTGTTGGCAATTTACATCCCGCCCATCAGCATAACAAGGCTCCCAGTTCTCCATGGCCTGTCCTGCCTTTCTGGATTTTACACTTTTTTCAGATGGCCCTTTTGACCGGGGGGATGTGAGACTTCATTGTAGTGCAGATTTCCTTTGCAAGCTTGCTTGGTTGGCCAAAAAGGGCGTATGCGTTTTTTCCTGAATATATTCAGGAAAAAACGCATACGCCCTTTTTGGCCAAGTGCATCATTGTGGACGTTCTGCCTCTTTTCCTATGCTTTCAATGCAATTCCAGTCTACCTCCTGAAATCGGTTTCCTGCAATTCTGCCCCGCTTTCAAGTCCTCGTGGCAGCCTTACTTCAGTATATTTTTGGACGATAGCTGTCATTTATAACTCTGCAGGTTTGTGAATTACAGTGCCCCTGAGCTCCTTTCTTCAACTCGCTTTCTTTTGAGCTGGCCGCAACACCGCAGGATGGCTTCAGGCCCTAATCTGGTTCCGGCACGGCACGCTGAGCCTTTGGTTAATTCCTCTTTCTGGTGGGAAATGAGAGTTAAATTTGCCCGTCCAGACACCTCCAGCTAGTCTCTCATTGGTTTTCGCTATTCCTGTTCATCTTCCGCAGAAATTGCAAACTGGGCCAAACAGGAGATTAAAGGGACGGACTCTCCAAGTCAGGAGAGTGTTAGTAAAGCGTCTGGAATGTTGCACCCGAGTACCAGGGTACGAAAACTGAGACATATTTGAACACGTCTCCCGATCACATGGTTGATCATACTCTAGGTTCCACATGCATGTTTTAGCTGAAGGAAGAATACCTTAAACCTGGGTAGTTGAAAACCGTGGAATGGGTACCATGCAATATGACTTCAAAGGGTCTTCATTTGCTCACTGAACCTCTCCAATCCTATCACTGCTGCGTTTATGCCCCTGTACACATGCTTGATTCTCTTTCGTAGACATAGCAATCCATAGGTTTTAAGATACTTACTAGTCAGGTACATTCTTAGGCGTTTAATATGCGGTGTTGAGTCCATTTCGTTGAGCAAGGAGTAGCTCTTGTCTATTCCATATTTGGCTTAAGGAACTTTATCTGTGCTCGTTTCAATCTCTGGTTTTATGCAGCACCCCAACTCACCTTTAGCCTTAAGCAAGCATAAGTTGGTTTTCTAAATTTGAGACCCTGTTCTGTTCTGTAATTCAGTTCCTGTGTAGCCAAGTTTACATTCCGTGTATTACTGATATCTTATGATGTTTCTTTTTCTGTGTGACTTATTTCAGTTAGAATCATCATACCTGAATCCACTCATTGTGCTGCTAAGGGCCTGATGACATAGATTTCATTGCTGAGTGATATTGCTTTGTAAGTAAATACCACACCTTCTTTATCCATTTTTCACTTTCTGCGATGTTGAACTTGTACTGTAAACGAGGTTCTTGTAAACAGAGGCGTCCCAAACTTTGGGGTGGCTGTGTCTTTTTGATTTTAATTTCCCTAAGCTATAGGACCATAAGTGGAAGTGCCCTAGGCTCTGTTGCTTTGTTTTTTAGATGTTTCAGGAAACACCATACACTTCTCCCGAGTGTCTGTTGGCAATTTACATCCCGCCCATCAGCATAACAAGGCTCCCAGTTCTCCATGGCCTGTCCTGCCTTTCTGGATTTTACACTTTTTTCAGATGGCCCTTTTGACTGGGGGGAAGTGAGACTTCATTGTAGTGCAGATTTCCTTTGCAAGCTTGCTTGGTTGGCCAAAAAGGGCGTATGCGTTTTTTCCTGAATATATTCAGGAAAAAACGCATACGCACTTTTTGACCAAGTGCATCATTGTGGACGTTCTGCCTCTTTTCCTATGCTTTCAATGCAATTCCAGTCTACCTCCTGAAATCGGTTTCCTGCAATTCTGCCCCGCTTTCGAGTCCTCTTGGCAGCCTTACTTCAGTATATTTTTGGACGATAGCTGTCATTTATAACTCTGCAGGTTTGTGAATTACAGTGCCCCTGAGCTCCTTTCTTCAACTCGCTTTCTTTTGAGCTGGCCGCAACACCGCAGGATGGCTTCAGGCCCTAATCTGGTTCCGGCACGGCACACTGAGCCTTTGGTTAATTCCTCTTCCTGGTGGGAAATGAGAGTGAAATTTGCCCGTCCAGACACCTCCAGCTAGTCTCTCATTGATTCTCGCTATTCCTGTTAATCTTCCACAGAAATTGCAAACTGGGCCAAACAGGAGATTAAAGGGACGGACTCTCCAAGTCGGGAGAGTGTTAGTAAAGCGTCTGGAATGTTGCACCCGAGTACCAGGGTACGAAAACTGAGACATATTTGAACACGTCTCCCGTTCACATGGTTGATCATACTCTGGGTTTCACATGCATGTTTTAGCTGAAGGAAGAATACCTTAAACCTGGAGAGTTGAGACCCGTGGAATGGGTACCATGCAATATGACTTCAAAGGGTCTTCATTTGCTCACCAAACCTCTCCAATCCTATCACTGCTGCGTTTATGCCCCTGTACACACGCTTGATTCTCTTTTGGAGACATAGCAATCCATAGGTTTTAAGATACTTACTAGTCAGGTACATTCTTAGGCGTTTAATATGGGGTGTTGAGTCCATTTCGTTGAGCAAGGAGTAGCTCTTGTCTATTCCATATTTGGCTTAAGGAACTTTATCTGTGCTCATTTCAATCTCTGGTTTTATGCAGCACCCCAACTCACCTTTCCCCTTAAGCAAGCATAAGTTGGTTTTCTAAATTAGAGACCCTGTTCTGTTTTGGAATTCAGTTCCTGTGTAGCCAAGTTTACATTCCGTGTATTAGTGATATCTTATGATGTTTCTTTTTCTGTGTGACTTATTTCAGTGAGAATCATCGTACCTGAATCCACTCATTATGCTGCTACGGGCCTGATGACATAGATTTCATTGCTGAGTGATACTGCATTGTACGTAAGTACCACAAGTTCTTTATCCATTTTTCACTTTCTGTGATATTGAACTTGTACGGTAAACGAGGTTCTTGTAAACAGAGGCGTCCCAAACTTTGGGGTGGCTGTGTCTTTTTGATTTTAATTTCCCTAAGCTATAGGACCATAAGTGGAAGTGCCCTAGGCTCTGTTGCTTTGTTTTTTAGATGTTTCAGGAAACACCATACACTTCTCCCGAGTGTCTGTTGGCAATTTACATCCCGCCCATCAGCATAACAAGGCTCCCAGTTCTCCATGGCCTGTCCTGCCTTTCTGGATTTTACACTTTTTTCAGATGGCCCTTTTGACCGGGGGGAAGTGAGACTTCATTGTAGTGCAGATTTCCTTTGCAAGCTTGCTTGGTTGGCCAAAAAGGGCGTATGCGTTTTTTCCTGAATATATTCAGGAAAAAACGCATACGCCCTTTTTGGCCAAGTGCATCATTGTGGACGTTCTGCCTCTTTTCCTATGCTTTCAAGGCAATTCCAGTCTACCTCCTGAAATCGGTTTCCTGCAATTCTGCCCCGCTTTCAAGTCCTCTTGGCAGCCTTACTTCAGTATATTTTTGGACGATAGCTGTCATTTATAACTCTGCAGGTTTGTGAATTACAGTGCCCCTGAGCTCCTTTCTTCAACTCGCTTTCTTTTGAGCTGGCCGCAACACCGCAGGATGGTTTCAGGCCCTAATCTGGTTCCGGCCCGGCACGCTGAGCCTTTGGTTATTTCCTCTTCCTGGTGGGAAATGAGAGTTAAATTTGTCCGTCCAGACACCTCCAGCTAGTCTCTCATTGGTTCTCGCTATTCCTGTTCATCTTCCGCAGAAATTGCAAACTGGGCCAAACAGGAGATTAAACGGACGGACTCTGCAAGTCAGGAGAGTGTTAGTAAAGCATCTGGAATGTTGCACCTGAGTACCAGGGTACGAAAACTGAGACATATTTGAACACGTCTCCCGATCACATGGTTGATCATACTCTAGGTTCCACATGCATGTTTTAGCTGAAGGAAGAATACCTTAAACCTGGGTAGTTGAAACCCGTGGAATGGGTACCATGCAATATGACTTCAAAGAGTCTTCATTTGCTCACCGAACCTCTCCAATCCTATCACTGCTGCGTTTATGCCCCTGTACACATGCTTGATTCTCTTTCGGAGACATAGCAATCCATAGGTTTTAAGATACTTACTAGTCAGGTACATTCTTAGGCGTTTAATATGCGGTGTTGAGTCCATTTCGTTGAGCAAGGAGTAGCTCTTGTCTATTCCATATTTGGCTTAAGGAACTTTATCTGTGCTCGTTTCAATCTCTGGTTTTATGTAGCACCCCAACTCACCTTTACCCTTAAGCAAGCATAAGTTGGTTTTCTAAATTTGAGACCCTGTTCTGTTCTGTAATTCAGTTCCTGTGTAGCCAAGTTTACATTCCGTGTATTAGTGATATCTTATGATGTTTCTTTTTCTGTGTGACTTATTTCAGTTAGAATCATCATACCTGAATCTACTCATTGTGCTGCTAAGGGCCTGATGACATAGATTTCATTGCTGAGTGATATTGCTTTGTGAGTAAATACCACATGTTCTTTATCCATTTTTCACTTTCTGCGATGTTGAACTTGTACTGTAAACGAGGTTCTTGTAAACAGAGGCGTCCCAAACTTTGGGGTGGCTGTGTCTTTTTTATTTTAATTTCCCTAAGCTATAGGACCATAAGTGGAAGTGCCCTAGGCTCTGTTGCTTTGTTTTTTAGATGTTTCAGGAAACACCATACACTTCTCCCGAGTGTCTGTTGGCAATTTACATCCCGCCCATCAGCATAACAAGGCTCCCAGTTCTCCATGGCCTGTCCTGCCTTTCTGGATTTTACACTTTTTTCAGATGGCCCTTTTGACCGGGGGGAAGTGAGACTTCATTGTAGTGCAGATTTCCTTTGCAAGCTTGCTTGGTTGGCCAAAAAGGGCGTATGCGTTTTTTCCTGAATATATTCAGGAAAAAACGCATACGCCCTTTTTGGCCAAGTGCATCATTGTGGACGTTCTGCCTCTTTTCCTATGCTTTCAATGCAATTCCAGTCTACCTCCTGAAATCAGTTTCCCGCAATTCTGCCCCGCTTTCGAGTCCTCTTGGCAGCCTTACTTCAGTATATTTTTGGACGATAGCTGTCATTTATAACTCTGCAGGTTTGTGAATTACCTTGCCCCTGAGCTCCTTTCTTCAACTCGCTTTCTTGTGACCTGGCCGCAACACCGCAGGATGGCTTCAGGCCCTAATCTGGTTCCGGCACGGCACGCTGAGCCTTTGGTTAATTCCTCTTCCTGGTGGGAAATGAGAGTTAAATTTGCCCGTCCAGACACCTCCAGCTAGTCTCTCATTGGTTCTCGCTATTCCTGTTCATCTTCCGCAGAAATTGCAAACTGGGCCAAACAGGAGGTTAAAGGCGCTGACTCTCCAAGTGGGGAGAGTGTTAGTAAAGCGTCTGGAATGTTGCACCCGAGTACCAGGGGAGGAAAACTGAGACATATTTGAACACGTCTCCCGTTCACATGGTTGATCATACTCTGGGTTCCACATGCATGTTTTAGCTGAAGGAAGAATACCTTAAACCTGGAGAGTTGAGACCCGTGGAATGGGTACCATGCAATATGACTTCAAAGGGTCTTCATTTGCTCACCAAACCTCTCCAATCCTATCACTGCTGCGTTTATGCCCCTGTACACACGCTTGATTCTCTTTTGGAGACATAGCAATCCATAGGTTTTAAGATACTTACTAGTCAGGTACATTCTTAGGCGTTTAATATGGGGTGTTGAGTCCATTTCGTTGAGCAAGGAGTAGCTCTTGTCTATTCCATATTTGGCTTAAGGAACTTTATCTGTGCTCATTTCAATCTCTGGTTTTATGCAGCACCCCAACTCACCTTTACCCTTAAGCAAGCATAAGTTGGTTTTCTAAATTTGAGACCCTGTTCTGTTTTGGAATTCAGTTCCTGTGTAGCCAAGTTTACATTCCGTGTATTAGTGATATCTTATGATGTTTCTTTTTCTGTGTGACTTATTTCAGTGAGAATCATCGTACCTGAATCCACTCATTATGCTGCTACGGGCCTGATGACATAGATTTCATTGCTGAGTGATACTGCATTGTACGTAAGTACCACAAGTTCTTTATCCATTTTTCACTTTCTGTGATATTGAACTTGTACGGTAAACGAGGTTCTTGTAAACAGAGGCGTCCCAAACTTTGGGGTGGCTGTGTCTTTTTGATTTTAATTTCCCTAAGCTATAGGACCATAAGTGGAAGTGCTCTAGGCTCTGTTGCTTTGTTTTTTAGATGTTTCAGGAAACACCATACACTTCTCCCGAGTGTCTGTTGGCAATTTACATCCCGCCCATCAGCATAACAAGGCTCCCAGTTCTCCATGGCCTGTCCTGCCTTTCTGGATTTTACACTTTTTTCAGATGGCCCTTTTGACCGGGGGGAAGTGAGACTTCATTGTAGTGCAGATTTCCTTTGCAAGCTTGCTTGGTTGGCCAAAAAGGGCGTATGCGTTTTTTCCTGAATATATTCAGGAAAAAACGCATACGCCCTTTTTGGCCAAGTGCATCATTGTGGACGTTCTGCCTCTTTTCCTATGCTTTCAATGCAATTCCAGTCTACCTCCTGAAATCGGTTTCCTGCAATTCTGCCCCGCTTTCGAGTCCTCTTGGCAGCCTTACTGCAGTATATTTTTGGACGATAGCTGTCATTTATAACTCTGCAGGTTTGTGAATTACAGTGCCCCTGAGCTCCTTTCTTCAACTCGCTTTCTTTTGAGCTGGCCGCAACACCGCAGGATGGCTTCAGGCCCTAATCTGGTTCCGGCACGGCACGCTGAGCCTTTGTTTATTTCCTCTTCCTGGTGGGCAATGAGAGTTAAGTTTGCCCGTCCAGACACCTCCAGCTAGTCTCTCATTGGTGTTCCCTATTCCTGTTCATCTTCCGCAGAAATTGCAAACTGGGCCAAACAGGAGGTTAAAGGCGCTGACTCTCCAAGTGGGGAGAGTGTTAGTAAAGCGTCTGGAATGTTGCACCCGAGTACCAGGGGAGGAAAACTGAGACATATTTGAACACGTCTCCCGTTTACATGGTTGATCATACTCTGGGTTCCACATGCATGTTTTAGCTGAAGGAAGAATACCTTAAACCTGGAGAGTTGAGACCCGTGGAATGGGTACCATGCAATATGACTTCAAAGGGTCTTCATTTGCTCACCAAACCTCTCCAATCCTATCACTGCTGCGTTTATGCCCCTGTACACACGCTTGATTCTCTTTTGGAGACATAGCAATCCATAGGTTTTAAGATACTTACTAGTCAGGTACATTCTTAGGCGTTTAATATGGGGTGTTGAGTCCATTTCGTTGAGCAAGGAATAGCTCTTGTCTATTCCATATTTGGCTTAAGGAACTTTATCTGTGCTCATTTCAATCTCTGGTTTTATGCAGCACCCCAACTCACCTTTCCCCTTAAGCAAGCATAAGTTGGTTTTCTAAATTTGAGACCCTGTTCTGTTTTGGAATTCAGTTCCTGTGTAGCCAAGTTTGCATTCCGTGTATTAGTGATATCTTATGATGTTTCTTTTTCTGTGTGACTTATTTCAGTGAGAATCATCGTACCTGAATCCACTCATTATGCTGCTACGGGCCTGATGACATAGATTTCATTGCTGAGTGATACTGCATTGTACGTAAGTACCACAAGTTCTTTATCCATTTTTCACTTTCTGTGATATTGAACTTGTACGGTAAACGAGGTTCTTGTAAACAGAGGCGTCCCAAACTTTGGGGTGGCTGTGTCTTTTTGATTTTAATTTCCCTAAACTATAGGACCATAAGTGGAAGTGCCCTAGGCTCTGTTGCTTTGTTTTTTAGATGTTTCAGGAAACACCATACACTTCTCCCGAGTGTCTGTTGGCAATTTACATCCCGCCCATCAGCATAACAAGGCTCCCAGTTCTCCATGGCCTGTCCTGCCTTTCTGGATTTTACACTTTTTTCAGATGGCCCTTTTGACCGGGGGGAAGTGAGACTTCATTGTAGTGCAGATTTCCTTTGCAAGCTTGCTTGGTTGGCCAAAAAGGGCGTATGCGTTTTTTCCTGAATATATTCAGGAAAAAACGCATACGCCCTTTTTGGCCAAGTGCATCATTGTGGACGTTCTGCCTCTTTTCCTATGCTTTCAAAGCAATTCCAGTCTACCTCCTGAAATCGGTTTCCTGCAATTCTGCCCCGCTTTCAAGTCCTCTTGGCAGCCTTACTTCAGTATATTTTTGGACGATAGCTGTCATTTATAACTCTGCAGGTTTGTGAATTACAGTGCCCCTGAGCTCCTTTCTTCAACTCGCTTTCTTTTGAGCTGGCCGCAACACCGCAGGATGGCTTCAGGCCCTCATCTGGTTCCGGCACGGCACGCTGAGCCTTTGGTTATTTCCTCTTCCTGGTGGGAAATGAGAGTTAAATTTGCCCGTCCAGACACCTCCAGCTAGTCTCTCATTGGTGTTCCCTATTCCTGTTCATCTTCCGCAGAAATTGCAAACTGGGCCAAACAGGAGGTTAAAGGCGCTGACTCTCCAAGTGGGGAGAGTGTTAGTAAAGCGTCTGGAATGTTGCACCCGAGTACCAGGGTACGAAAACTGAGACATATTTGAACACGTCTCCCGTTCACATGGTTGATCATACTCTGGGTTCCACATGCATGTTTTAGCTGAAGGAAGAATACCTTAAACCTGGAGAGTTGAGACCCGTAGAATGGGTACCATGCAATATGACTTCAAAGGGTCTTCATTTGCTCACCAAACCTCTCCAATCCTATCACTGCTGCGTTTATGCCCCTGTACACACGCTTGATTCTCTTTTGGAGACATAGCAATCCATAGGTTTTAAGATACTTACTAGTCAGGTACATTCTTAGGCGTTTAATATGGGGTGTTGAGTCCATTTCGTTGAGCAAGGAGTAGCTCTTGTCTATTCCATATTTGGCTTAAGGAACTTTATCTGTGCTCATTTCAATCTCTGGTTTTATGCAGCACCCCAACTCACCTTTCCCCTTAAGCAAGCATAAGTTGGTTTTCTAAATTTGAGACCCTGTTCTGTTTTGGAATTCAGTTCCTGTGTAGCCAAGTTTACATTCCGTGTATTAGTGATATCTTATGATGTTTCTTTTTCTGTGTGACTTATTTCAGTGAGAATCATCGTACCTGAATCCACTCATTATGCTGCTACGGGCCTGATGACATAGATTTCATTGCTGAGTGATACTGCATTGTACGTAAGTACCACAACTTCTTTATCCATTTTTCACTTTCTGTGATATTGAACTTGTACGGTAAACGAGGTTCTTGTAAACAGAGGCGTCCCAAACTTTGGGGTGGCTGTGTCTTTTTGATTTTAATTTCCCTAAGCTATAGGACCATAAGTGGAAGTGCCCTAGGCTCTGTTGCTTTGTTTTTTAGATGTTTCAGGAAACACCATACACTTCTCCCGAGTGTCTGTTGGCAATTTACATCCCGCCCATCAGCATAACAAGGCTCCCAGTTCTCCATGGCCTGTCCTGCCTTTCTGGATTTTACACTTTTTTCAGATGGCCCTTTTGACCGGGGGGATGTGAGACTTCATTGTAGTGCAGATTTCCTTTGCAAGCTTGCTTGGTTGGCCAAAAAGGGCGTATGCGTTTTTTCCTGAATATATTCAGGAAAAAACGCATACGCCCTTTTTGGCCAAGTGCATCATTGTGGACGTTCTGCCTCTTTTCCTATGCTTTCAATGCAATTCCAGTCTACCTCCTGAAATCGGTTTCCTGCAATTCTGCCCCGCTTTCAAGTCCTCGTGGCAGCCTTACTTCAGTATATTTTTGGACGATAGCTGTCATTTATAACTCTGCAGGTTTGTGAATTACAGTGCCCCTGAGCTCCTTTCTTCAACTCGCTTTCTTTTGAGCTGGCCGCAACACCGCAGGATGGCTTCAGGCCCTAATCTGGTTCCGGCACGGCACGCTGAGCCTTTGGTTAATTCCTCTTTCTGGTGGGAAATGAGAGTTAAATTTGCCCGTCCAGACACCTCCAGCTAGTCTCTCATTGGTTTTCGCTATTCCTGTTCATCTTCCGCAGAAATTGCAAACTGGGCCAAACAGGAGATTAAAGGGACGGACTCTCCAAGTCAGGAGAGTGTTAGTAAAGCGTCTGGAATGTTGCACCCGAGTACCAGGGTACGAAAACTGAGACATATTTGAACACGTCTCCCGATCACATGGTTGATCATACTCTAGGTTCCACATGCATGTTTTAGCTGAAGGAAGAATACCTTAAACCTGGGTAGTTGAAAACCGTGGAATGGGTACCATGCAATATGACTTCAAAGGGTCTTCATTTGCTCACTGAACCTCTCCAATCCTATCACTGCTGCGTTTATGCCCCTGTACACATGCTTGATTCTCTTTCGTAGACATAGCAATCCATAGGTTTTAAGATACTTACTAGTCAGGTACATTCTTAGGCGTTTAATATGCGGTGTTGAGTCCATTTCGTTGAGCAAGGAGTAGCTCTTGTCTATTCCATATTTGGCTTAAGGAACTTTATCTGTGCTCGTTTCAATCTCTGGTTTTATGCAGCACCCCAACTCACCTTTAGCCTTAAGCAAGCATAAGTTGGTTTTCTAAATTTGAGACCCTGTTCTGTTCTGTAATTCAGTTCCTGTGTAGCCAAGTTTACATTCCGTGTATTACTGATATCTTATGATGTTTCTTTTTCTGTGTGACTTATTTCAGTTAGAATCATCATACCTGAATCCACTCATTGTGCTGCTAAGGGCCTGATGACATAGATTTCATTGCTGAGTGATATTGCTTTGTAAGTAAATACCACACCTTCTTTATCCATTTTTCACTTTCTGCGATGTTGAACTTGTACTGTAAACGAGGTTCTTGTAAACAGAGGCGTCCCAAACTTTGGGGTGGCTGTGTCTTTTTGATTTTAATTTCCCTAAGCTATAGGACCATAAGTGGAAGTGCCCTAGGCTCTGTTGCTTTGTTTTTTAGATGTTTCAGGAAACACCATACACTTCTCCCGAGTGTCTGTTGGCAATTTACATCCCGCCCATCAGCATAACAAGGCTCCCAGTTCTCCATGGCCTGTCCTGCCTTTCTGGATTTTACACTTTTTTCAGATGGCCCTTTTGACTGGGGGGAAGTGAGACTTCATTGTAGTGCAGATTTCCTTTGCAAGCTTGCTTGGTTGGCCAAAAAGGGCGTATGCGTTTTTTCCTGAATATATTCAGGAAAAAACGCATACGCACTTTTTGACCAAGTGCATCATTGTGGACGTTCTGCCTCTTTTCCTATGCTTTCAATGCAATTCCAGTCTACCTCCTGAAATCGGTTTCCTGCAATTCTGCCCCGCTTTCGAGTCCTCTTGGCAGCCTTACTTCAGTATATTTTTGGACGATAGCTGTCATTTATAACTCTGCAGGTTTGTGAATTACAGTGCCCCTGAGCTCCTTTCTTCAACTCGCTTTCTTTTGAGCTGGCCGCAACACCGCAGGATGGCTTCAGGCCCTAATCTGGTTCCGGCACGGCACACTGAGCCTTTGGTTAATTCCTCTTCCTGGTGGGAAATGAGAGTGAAATTTGCCCGTCCAGACACCTCCAGCTAGTCTCTCATTGATTCTCGCTATTCCTGTTAATCTTCCACAGAAATTGCAAACTGGGCCAAACAGGAGATTAAAGGGACGGACTCTCCAAGTCGGGAGAGTGTTAGTAAAGCGTCTGGAATGTTGCACCCGAGTACCAGGGTACGAAAACTGAGACATATTTGAACACGTCTCCCGTTCACATGGTTGATCATACTCTGGGTTTCACATGCATGTTTTAGCTGAAGGAAGAATACCTTAAACCTGGAGAGTTGAGACCCGTGGAATGGGTACCATGCAATATGACTTCAAAGGGTCTTCATTTGCTCACCAAACCTCTCCAATCCTATCACTGCTGCGTTTATGCCCCTGTACACACGCTTGATTCTCTTTTGGAGACATAGCAATCCATAGGTTTTAAGATACTTACTAGTCAGGTACATTCTTAGGCGTTTAATATGGGGTGTTGAGTCCATTTCGTTGAGCAAGGAGTAGCTCTTGTCTATTCCATATTTGGCTTAAGGAACTTTATCTGTGCTCATTTCAATCTCTGGTTTTATGCAGCACCCCAACTCACCTTTCCCCTTAAGCAAGCATAAGTTGGTTTTCTAAATTAGAGACCCTGTTCTGTTTTGGAATTCAGTTCCTGTGTAGCCAAGTTTACATTCCGTGTATTAGTGATATCTTATGATGTTTCTTTTTCTGTGTGACTTATTTCAGTGAGAATCATCGTACCTGAATCCACTCATTATGCTGCTACGGGCCTGATGACATAGATTTCATTGCTGAGTGATACTGCATTGTACGTAAGTAGCACAAGTTCTTTATCCATTTTTCACTTTCTGTGATATTGAACTTGTACGGTAAACGAGGTTCTTGTAAACAGAGGCGTCCCAAACTTTGGGGTGGCTGTGTCTTTTTGATTTTAATTTCCCTAAGCTATAGGACCATAAGTGGAAGTGCCCTAGGCTCTGTTGCTTTGTTTTTTAGATGTTTCAGGAAACACCATACACTTCTCCTGAGTGTCTGTTGGCAATTTACATCCCGCCCATCAGCATAACAAGGCTCCCAGTTCTCCATGGCCTGTCCTGCCTTTCTGGATTTTACACTTTTTTCACATGGCCCTTTTGACCGGGGGGAAGTGAGACTTCATTGTAGTGCAGATTTCCTTTGCAAGCTTGCTTGGTTGGCCAAAAAGGGCGTATGCGTTTTTTCCTGAATATATTCAGGAAAAAACGCATACGCCCTTTTTGGCCAAGTGCATCATTGTGGACGTTCTGCCTCTTTTCCTATGCTTTCAAGGCAACTCCAGTCTACCTCCTGAAATCGGTTTCCTGCAATTCTGCCCCGCTTTCAAGTCCTCTTGGCAGCCTTACTTCAGTATATTTTTGGACGATAGCTGTCATTTATAACTCTGCAGGTTTGTGAATTACAGTGCCCCTGAGCTCCTTTCTTAAACTCGCTTTCTTTTGAGCTGGCCGCAACACCGCAGGATGGCTTCAGGCCCTAATCTGGTTCCGGCACGGCACGCTGAGCCTTTGGTTATTTCCTCTTCCTGGTGGGAAATGAGAGTTAAATTTGCCCGTCCAGACACCTCCAGCTAGTCTCTCATTGGTTCTCCCTATTCCTGTTCATCTTCCGCAGCAATTGCAAACTGGGCCAAACAGGAGGTTAAAGGCGCTGACTCTACAAGTGGGGAGAGTGTTAGTAAATCGTCTGGAATGTTGCACCCGAGTACCAGGGTACGAAAACTGAGACATATTTGAACACGTCTCCCGTTCACACGGTTGATCATACTCTGGGTTCCACATGCATGTTTTAGCTGAAGGAAGAATACCTTAAACCTGGAGAGTTGAGACCCGTGGAATGGGTACCATGCAATATGACTTCAAAGGGTCTTCATTTGTTAACCGAACCTCTCCAATCCTATGACTGCTGCGTTTATGCACCTGTACACATGCTTGATTCTCTTTCGGAGACATAGCAATCCATAGGTTTTAAGATACTTACTAGTCAGGTACATTCTTAGGCGTTTAATATGCGGTGTTCAGTCCATTTCGTTGAGCAAGGAGTAGCTCTTGTCTATTCCATATTTGGCTTAAGGAACTTTATCTGTGCTCATTTCAATCTCTGGTTTTATGCAGCACCCCAACTCACCTTTCCCCTTAAGCAAGCATAAGTTGGTTTTCTAAATTTGAGACCCTGTTCTGTTCTGTAATTCAGTTCCTGTGTAGCCAAGTTTACATTCCGTGTATTACTGATATCTTATGATGTTTCTTTTTCTGTGTGACTTATTTCAGTTAGAATCATCATACCTGAATCCACTCATTGTGCTGCTAAGGGCCTGATGACATAGATTTCATTGCTGAGTGATACTGCATTGTACGTAAGTACCACAAGTTCTTTATCCATTTTTCACTTTCTGTGATATTGAACTTGTACGGTAAACGAGGTTCTTGTAAACAGAGGCGTCCCAAACTTTGGGGTGGCTGTGTCTTTTTGATTTTAATTTCCCTAAGCTATAGGACCATAAGTGGAAGTGCCCTAGGCTCTGTTGCTTTGTTTTTTAGATGTTTCAGGAAACACCATACACTTCTCCCGAGTGTCTGTTGGCAATTTACATCCCGCCCATCAGCATAACAAGGCTCCCAGTTCTCCATGGCCTGTCCTGCCTTTCTGGATTTTACACTTTTTTCACATGGCCCTTTTGACCGGGGGGAAGTGAGACTTCATTGTAGTGCAGATTTCCTTTGCAAGCTTGCTTGGTTGGCCAAAAAGGGCGTATGCGTTTTTTCCTGAATATATTCAGGAAAAAACGCATACGCCCTTTTTGGCCAAGTGCATCATTGTGGACGTTCTGCCTCTTTTCCTTTGCTTTCAAAGCAATTCCAGTCTACCTCCTGAAATCGGTTTCCTGCAATTCTGCCCCGCTTTCAAGTCCTCTTGGCAGCCTTACTTCAGTATATTTTTGGACGATAGCTGTCATTTATAACTCTGCAGGTTTGTGAATTACAGTGCCCCTGAGCTCCTTTCTTCAACTCGCTTTCTTTTGAGCTGGCCGCAACACCACAGGATGGCTTCAGGCCCTAATCTGGTTCCGGCATGGCACGCTGAGCCTTTGGTTATTTCCTCTTCCTGGTGGGAAATGAGAGTTAAATTTGCCCGTCCAGACACCTCCAGCTAGTCTCTCATTGGTGTTCCCTATTCCTGTTCATCTTCCGCAGAAATTGCAAACTGGGCCAAACAGGAAGTTAAAGGCGCTGACTCTCCAAGTGGGGAGAGTGTTAGTAAAGCGTCTGGAATGTTGCACCCGAGTACCAGGGGAGGAAAACTGAGACATATTTGAACACGTCTCCCGTTCACATTGTTGATCATACTCTGGGTTCCACATGCATGTTTTAGCTGAAGGAAGAATACCTTAAACCTGGAGAGTTGAGACCCGTGGAATGGGTACCATGCAAAATGACTTCAAAGGGTCTTTATTTGCTCACCAAACCTCTCCAATCCTATCACTGCTGCGTTTATGCCCCTGTACACACGCTTGATTCTCTTTTGGAGACATAGCAATCCATAGGTTTTAAGATACTTACTAGTCAGGTACATTCTTAGGCGTTTAATATGGGGTGTTGAGTCCATTTCGTTGAGCAAGGAGTAGCTCTTGTCTATTCCATATTTGGCTTAAGGAACTTTATCTGTGCTCATTTCAATCTCAGGTTTTATGCAGCACCCCAACTCACCTTTCCCTTTAAGCAAGCATAAGTTGGTTTTCTAAATTTGAGACCCTGTTCTGTTTTGGAATTCAGTTCCTATGTAGCCAAGTTTACATTCCGTGTATTACTGATATCTTATGATGTTTCTTTTTCTGTGTGACTTATTTCAGTTAGAATCATCGTACCTGAATCCACTCATTATGCTGCTACGGGCCTGATGACATAGATTTCATTGCTGAGTGATACTGCATTGTACGTAAGTACCACAAGTTCTTTATCCATTTTTCACTTTCTGTGATATTGAACTTGTACGGTAAACGAGGTTCTTGTAAACAGAGGCGTCCCAAACTTTGGGGTGGCTGTGTCTTTTTGATTTTAATTTCCCTAAGCTATAGGACCATAAGTGGAAGTGCCCTAGGCTCTGTTGCTTTGTTTTTTAGATGTTTCAGGAAACACCATACACTTCTCCCGAGTGTCTGTTGGCAATTTACATCCCGCCCATCAGCATAACAAGGCTCCCAGTTCTCCATGGCCTGTCCTGCCTTTCTGGATTTTACACTTTTTTCAGATGGCCCTTTTGACCGGGGGGAAGTGAGACTTCATTGTAGTGCAGATTTCCTTTGCAAGCTTGCTTGGTTGGCCAAAAAGGGCGTATGCGTTTTTTCCTGAATATATTCAGGAAAAAACGCATACGCCCTTTTTGGCCAAGTGCATCATTGTGGACGTTCTGCCTCTTTTCCTATGCTTTCAATGCAATTCCAGTCTACCTCCTGAAATCGGTTTCCTGCAATTCTGCCCCGCTTTCGAGTCCTCTTGGCAGCCTTACTTCAGTATATTTATGGACGATAGCTGTCATTTATAACTCTGCAGGTTTGTGAATTACAGTGCCCCTGAGCTCCTTTCTTCAACTCGCTTTCTTGTGAGCTGGCCGCAACACCGCAGGATGGCTTCAGGCCCTAATCTGGTTCCGGCACGGCACGCTGAGCCTTTGGTTATTTCCTCTTCCTGGTGGGAAATGCGAGTTAAATTTGCCCGTCCAGACACCTCCAGCTAGTCTCTCATTGGTTCTCCCTATTCCTGTTCATCTTCCGCAGAAATTGCAAACTGGGCCAAACAGGATGTTAAAGGCACTGACTCTCCAAGTGGGGAGAGTGTTAGTAAAACGTCTGGAATGTTGCACCCGAGTACCAGGGTACGAAAACTGAAACATATTTGAACACGTCTCCCGTTCACACGGTTGATCATACTCTGGGTTCCACATGCATGTTTTAGCTGAAGGAAGAATACCTTAAACCTGGAGAGTTGAGACCCGTGGAATGGGTACCATGCAATATGACTTCAAAGGGTCTTCATTTGTTCACCGAACCTCTCCAATCCTATCACTGCTGCGTTTATGCCCCTGTAAACATGCTTGATTCTCTTTCGGAGACATAGCAATGCATAGGTTTTAAGATACTTACTAGTCAGGTACATTCTTAGGCGTTTAATATGCGGTGTTGAGTCCAATTCGTTGAGCAAGGAGTAGCTCTTGTCTATTCCATATTTGGCTTAAGGAACTTTATCTGTGCTCATTTCAATCTCTGGTTTTATGCAGCACCCCAACTCACCTTTCCCCTTAAGCAAGCATAAGTTGGTTTTGTAAATTTGAGACCCTGTTCTGTTCTGTAATTCAGTTCCTGTGTAGCCAAGTTTACATTCCGTGTATTACTGATATCTTATGATGTTTCTTTTTCTGTGTGACTTATTTCAGTTAGAATCATCATACCTGAATCCACTCATTGTGCTGCTAAGGGCCTGATGACATAGATTTCATTGCTGAGTGATATTGCTTTGTAAGTAAATACCACATGTTCTTTATCCATTTTTCACTTTCTGCGATGTTGAACTTGTACTGTAAACGAGGTTCTTGTAAACAGAGGCGTCCCAAACTTTGGGGTGGCTGTGTCTTTTTGATTTTAATTTCCCTAAGCTATAGGACCATAAGTGGAAGTGCCCTAGGCTCTGTTGCTTTGTTTTTTAGATGTTTCAGGAAACACCATACACTTCTTCCGAGTGTCTTTTGGCAATTTACATCCCGCCCATCAGCATAACAAGGCTCCCAGTTCTCCATGGCCTGTCCTGCCTTTCTGGATTTTACACTTTTTTCAGATGGCCCTTTTGACTGGGGGGAAGTGAGACTTCATTGTAGTGCAGATTTCCTTTGCAAGCTTGCTTGGTTGGCCAAAAAGGGCGTATGCGTTTTTTCCTGAATATATTCAGGAAAAAACGCATACGCACTTTTTGGCCAAGTGCATCATTGTGGACGTTCTGCCTCTTTTCCTATGCTTTCAATGCAATTCCAGTCTACCTCCTGAAATCGGTTTCCTGCAATTCTGCCCCGCTTTCGAGTCCTCTTGGCAGCCTTACTTCAGTATATTTTTGGACGATAGCTGTCATTTATAACTCTGCAGGTTTGTGAATTACAGTGCCCCTGAGCTCCTTTCTTCAACTCGCTTTCTTTTGAGCTGGCCGCAACACCGCAGGATGGGTTCAGGCCCTAATCTGATTCCGGCACGGCACACTGAGCCTTTGGTTAATTCCTCTTCCTGGTGGGAAATGAGAGTGAAATTTGCCCGTCCAGACACCTCCAGCTAGTCTCTCATTGATTCTCGCTATTCCTGTTAATCTTCCACAGAAATTGCAAACTGGGCCAAACAGGAGATTAAAGGGACGGACTCTCCAAGTCGGGAGAGTGTTAGTAAAGCGTCTGGAATGTTGCACCCGAGTACCAGGGTACGAAAACTGAGACATATTTGAACACGTCTCCCGATCACATGGTTGATCATACTCTAGGTTCCACATGCATGTTTTAGCTGAAGGAAGAATACCTTAAACCTGGGTAGTTGAAACCCGTGGAATGGGTACCATGCAATATGACTTCAAAGGGTCTTCATTTGCTCACCGAACCTCTCCAATCCTATCACTGCTGCGTTTATGCCCCTGTACACACGCTTGATTCTCTTTTGGAGACATAGCAATCCATAGGTTTTAAGATACTTACTAGTCAGGTACATTCTTAGGCGTTTAATATGGGGTGTTGAGTCCATTTCATTGAGCAAGGAGTAGCTCTTGTCTATTCCATATTTGACTTAAGGAACTTTATCTGTGCTCATTTCAATCTCTGGTTTTATGCAGCACCCCAACTCACCTTTCCCCTTAAGCAAGCATAAGTTGGTTTTCTAAATTTGAGACCCTGTTCTGTTTTGGAATTCAGTTCCTGTGTAGCCAAGTTTACATTCCGTGTATTACTGATATCTTATGATGTTTCTTTTTCTGTGTGACTTATTTCAGTTAGAATCATCGTACCTGAATCCACTCATTATGCTGCTACGAGCCTGATGCCATAGATTTCATTGCTGAGTGATACTGCATTGTACGTAAGTACCACAAGTTCTTTATCCATTTTTCACTTTCTGTGATATTGAACTTGTACGGTAAACGAGGTTCTTGTAAACAGAGGCGTCCCAAACTTTGGGGTGGCTGTGTCTTTTTGATTTTAATTTCCCTAAGCTATAGGACCATAAGTGGAAGTGCCCTAGGCTCTGTTGCTTTGTTTTTTAGATGCTTCAGGAAACACCATACACTTCTCCCGAGTGTCTGTTGGCAATTTACATCCCGCCCATCAGCATAACAAGGCTCCCAGTTCTCCATGGCCTGTCCTGCCTTTCTGGATTTTACACTTTTTTCAGATGGCCCTTTTGACCGGGGGGAAGTGAGACTTCATTGTAGTGCAGATTTCCTTTGCAAGCTTGCTTGGTTGGCCAAAAAGGGCGTATGCGTTTTTTCCTGAATATATTCAGGAAAAAACGCATACGCCCTTTTTGGCCAAGTGCATCATTGTGGACGTTCTGCCTCTTTTCCTATGCTTTCAATGCAATTCCAGTCTACCTCCTGAAATCGGTTTCCTGCAATTCTGCCCCACTTTCAAGTCCTCTTGGCAGCCTTACTTCAGTATATTTTTGGACGATAGCTGTCATTTATAACTCTGCAGGTTTGTGAATTACAGTGCCCCTGAGCTCCTTTCTTCAACTCGCTTTCTTGTGACCTGGCCGCAACACCGCAGGATGGCTTCAGGCCCTAATCTGGTTCAGGCACGGCACGCTGAGCCTTTGGTTATTTCCTCTTCCTGGTGGGAAATGAGAGTTAAATTTGCCCGTCCAGACACCTCGAGCTAGTCTCTCATTGGTGTTCCCTATTCCTGTTCATCTTCCGCAGAAATTGCAAACTGGGCCAAACAGGAAGTTAAAGGCGCTGATTCTCCAAGTGGGGAGAGTGTTAGTAAAGCGTCTGGAATGTTGCACCCGAGTACCATGGGAGGAAAACTGAGACATATTTGAACACGTCTCCCGTTCACATGGTTGATCATACTCTGGGTTTCACATGCATGTTTTAGCTGAAGGAAGAATACCTTAAACCTGGAGAGTTGAGACCCGTGGAATGGGTACCATGCAATATGACTTCAAAGGGTCTTCATTTGCTCACCAAACCTCTCCAATCCTATCACTGCTGCGTTTATGCCCCTGTACACACGCTTGATTCTCTTTTGGAGACATAGCAATCCATAGGTTTTAAGATACTTACTAGTCAGGTACATTCTTAGGCGTTTAATATGGGGTGTTGAGTCCATTTCGTTGAGCAAGGAGTAGCTCTTGTCTATTCCATATTTGGCTTAAGGAACTTTATCTGTGCTCATTTCAATCTCTGGTTTTATGCAGCACCCCAACTCACCTTTCCCCTTAAGCAAGCATAAGTTGGTTTTCTAAATTTGAGACCCTGTTCTGTTTTGGAATTCAGTTCCTGTGTAGCCAAGTTTACATTCCGTGTATTAGTGATATCTTATGATGTTTCTTTTTCTGTGTGACTTATTTCAGTGAGAATCATCGTACCTGAATCCACTCATTATGCTGCTACGGGCCTGATGACATAGATTTCATTGCTGAGTGATACTGCATTGTACGTAAGTAGCACAAGTTCTTTATCCATTTTTCACTTTCTGTGATATTGAACTTGTACGGTAAATGAGGTTCTTGTAAACAGAGGCGTCCCAAACTTTGGGGTGGCTGTGTCTTTTTGATTTTAATTTCCCTAAGCTATAGGACCATAAGTGGAAGTGCCCTAGGCTCTGTTGCTTTGTTTTTTAGATGTTTCAGGAAACACCATACACTTCTCCTGAGTGTCTGTTGGCAATTTACATCCCGCCCATCAGCATAACAAGGCTCCCAGTTCTCCATGGCCTGTCCTGCCTTTCTGGATTTTACACTTTTTTCACATGGCCCTTTTGACCGGGGGGAAGTGAGACTTCATTGTAGTGCAGATTTCCTTTGCAAGCTTGCTTGGTTGGCCAAAAAGGGCGTATGCGTTTTTTCCTGAATATATTCAGGAAAAAACGCATACGCCCTTTTTGGCCAAGTGCATCATTGTGGACGTTCTGCCTCTTTTCCTATGCTTTCAAGGCAACTCCAGTCTACCTCCTGAAATCGGTTTCCTGCAATTCTGCCCCGCTTTCAAGTCCTCTTGGCAGCCTTACTTCAGTATATTTTTGGACGATAGCTGTCATTTATAACTCTGCAGGTTTGTGAATTACAGTGCCCCTGAGCTCCTTTCTTAAACTCGCTTTCTTTTGAGCTGGCCGCAACACCGCAGGATGGCTTCAGGCCCTAATCTGGTTCCGGCACGGCACGCTGAGCCTTTGGTTATTTCCTCTTCCTGGTGGGAAATGAGAGTTAAATTTGCCCGTCCAGACACCTCCAGCTAGTCTCTCATTGGTTCTCCCTATTCCTGTTCATCTTCCGCAGCAATTGCAAACTGGGCCAAACAGGAGGTTAAAGGCGCTGACTCTACAAGTGGGGAGAGTGTTAGTAAATCGTCTGGAATGTTGCACCCGAGTACCAGGGTACGAAAACTGAGACATATTTGAACACGTCTCCCGTTCACACGGTTGATCATACTCTGGGTTCCACATGCATGTTTTAGCTGAAGGAAGAATACCTTAAACCTGGAGAGTTGAGACCCGTGGAATGGGTACCATGCAATATGACTTCAAAGGGTCTTCATTTGTTAACCGAACCTCTCCAATCCTATGACTGCTGCGTTTATGCACCTGTACACATGCTTGATTCTCTTTCGGAGACATAGCAATCCATAGGTTTTAAGATACTTACTAGTCAGGTACATTCTTAGGCGTTTAATATGCGGTGTTCAGTCCATTTCGTTGAGCAAGGAGTAGCTCTTGTCTATTCCATATTTGGCTTAAGGAACTTTATCTGTGCTCATTTCAATCTCTGGTTTTATGCAGCACCCCAACTCACCTTTCCCCTTAAGCAAACATAAGTTGGTTTTCTAAATTTGAGACCCTGTTCTGTTCTGTAATTCAGTTCCTGTGTAGCCAAGTTTACATTCCGTGTATTACTGATATCTTATGATGTTTCTTTTTCTGTGTGACTTATTTCAGTTAGAATCATCATACCTGAATCCACTCATTATGCTGCTACGGCCTGATGACATAGATTTCATTGCTGAGTGATACTGCATTGTACGTAAGTACCACAAGTTCTTTATCCATTTTTCACTTTCTGTGATATTGAACTTGTACGGTAAACGAGGTTCTTGTAAACAGAGGCGTCCCAAACTTTGGGGTGGCTGTGTCTTTTTGATTTTAATTTCCCTAAGCTATAGGACCATAAGTGGAAGTGCCCTAGGCTCTGTTGCTTTGTTTTTTAGATGTTTCAGGAAACACCATACACTTCTCCCGAGTGTCTGTTGGCAATTTACATCCCGGCCATCAGCATAACAAGGCTCCCAGTTCTCCATGGCCTGTCCTGCCTTTCTGGATTTTACACTTTATTCAGATGGCCCTTTTGACCGGGGGGAAGTGAGACTTCATTGTAGTGCAGATTTCCTTTGCAAGCTTGCTTGGTTGGCCAAAAAGGGCGTATGCGTTTTTTCCTGAATATATTCAGGAAAAAACGCATACGCCCTTTTTGGCCAAGTGCATCATTGTGGACGTTCTGCCTCTTTTCCTATGCTTTCAATGCAATTCCAGTCTACCTCCTGAAATCGGTTTCCTGCAATTCTGCCCCGCTTTTGAGTCCTCTTGGCAGCCATACTTCAGTATATTTATGGACGATAGCTGTCATTTATAACTCTGCAGGTTTGTGAATTACAGTGCCCCTGAGCTCCTTTCTTCAACTCGCTTTCTTGTGAGCTGGCCGCAACACCGCAGGATGGCTTCAGGCCCTAATCTGGTTCCGGCACGGCACGCTGAGCCTTTGGTTATTTCCTCTTCCTGGTGGGAAATGCGAGTTAAATTTGCCCGTCCAGACACCTCCAGCTAGTCTCTCATTGCTTCTCCCTATTCCTGTTCATCTTCCGCAGAAATTGCAAACTGGGCCAAACAGGATGTTAAAGGCACTGACTCTCCAAGTGGCGAGAGTGTTAGTAAAACGTCTGGAATGTTGCACCCGAGTACCAGGGTACGAAAACTGAAACATATTTGAACACGTCTCCCGTTCACACGGTTGATCATACTCTGGGTTCCACATGCATGTTTTAGCTGAAGGAAGAATACCTTAAACCTGGAGAGTTGAGACCCGTGGAATGGGTACCATGCAATATGACTTCAAAGGGTCTTCATTTGTTCACCGAACCTCTCCAATCCTATCACTGCTGCGTTTATGCCCCTGTAAACATGCTTGATTCTCTTTCGGAGACATAGAAATGCATAGGTTTTAAGATACTTACTAGTCAGGTACATTCTTAGGCGTTTAATATGCGGTGTTGAGTCCATTTCGTTGAGCAAGGAGTAGCTCTTGTCTATTCCATATTTGGCTTAAGGAACTTTATCTGTGCTCATTTCAATCTCTGGTTTTATGCAGCACCCCAACTCACCTTTCCCCTTAAGCAAGCATAAGTTGGTTTTCTAAATTTGAGACCCTGTTCTGTTCTGTAATTCAGTTCCTGTGTAGCCAAGTTTACATTCCGTGTATTACTGATATCTTATGATGTTTCTTTTTCTGTGTGACTTATTTCAGTTAGAATCATCATACCTGAATCCACTCATTGTGCTGCTAAGGGCCTGATGACATAGATTTCATTGCTGAGTGATATTGCTTTGTAAGTAAATACCACATGTTCTTTATCCATTTTTCACTTTCTGCGATGTTGAACTTGTACTGTAAACGAGGTTCTTGTAAACAGAGGCGTCCCAAACTTTGGGGTGGCTGTGTCTTTTTGATTTTAATTTCCCTAAGCTATAGGACCATAAGTGCAAGTGCCCTAGGCTCTGTTGCTTTGTTTTTTAGATGTTTCAGGAAACACCATACACTTCTCCCGAGTGGCTGTTGGCAATTTACATCCCGCCCATCAGCATAACAAGGCTCCCAGTTCTCCATGGCCTGTCCTGCCTTTCTGGATTTTACACTTTTTTCAGATGGCCCTTTTGACCGGGGGGAAGTGAGACTTCATTGTAGTGCACATTTCCTTTGCAAGCTTGCTTGGTTGGCCAAAAAGGGCGTATGCGTTTTTTCCTGAATATATTCAGGAAAAAACGCATACGCCCTTTTTGGCCAAGTGCATCATTGTGGACGTTCTGCCTCTTTTCCTATGCTTTCAATGCAATTCCAGTCTACCTCCTGAAATCGGTTTCCCTCAATTCTGCCCCGCTTTCAAGTCCTCTTGGCAGCCTTACTTCAGTATATTTTTGGACGATAGCTGTCATTTATAACTCTGCAGGTTTGTGAAATACAGTGCCTCTGAGCTCCTTTCTTCAACTCGCTTTCTTGTGACCTGGCTACAACACCGCAGGATGGCTTCAGGCCCTAATCTGGTTCCGGCACGGCACGCTGAACCTTTGGTTATTTCCTCTTCCAGGTGGGAAATGAGAGTTAAATTTGCCCGTCCAGACACCTCCAGCTAGTCTCTCATTGGTTCTCGCTATTCCTGTTCATCTTCCACAGAAATTGCAAACTGGGACAAGCAGGAGGTTAAAGGCGCTGACTCTCCAAGTCGGGAGAGTGTTAGTAAAGCGTCTGGAATGTTGCACCCGAGTACCAGGGTACGAAAACTGAGACATATTTGAACACGTCTCCCGATCACATGGTTGATCATACTCTAGGTTCCACATGCATGTTTTAGCTGAAGGAAGAATACCTTAAACCTGGAGAGTTGAGACCCGTGGAATGGGTACCATGCAATATGACTTCAAAGGGTCTTCATTTGTTCACCGAACCTCTCCAATCCTATCACTGCTGCGTTTATGCCCCTGTACACATGCTTGATTCTCTTTCGGAGACATAGCAATCCATAGGTTTTAAGATACTTACTAGTCAGGTACATTCTTAGGCGTTTAATATGCGGTGTTGAGTCCATTTCGTTGAGCAAGGAGTAGCTCTTGTCTATTCCATATTTGGCTTAAGGAATTTTATCTGTGCTCATTTCAATCTCTGGTTTTATGCAGCACCCCAACTCACCTTTCCCCTTAAGCAAGCATAAGTTGGTTTTCTAAATTTGAGTCCCTGTTCTGTTTTGGAATTCAGTCCCTGTGTAGCTAAGTTTACATTCCGTGTATTACTGATATCTTATGATGTTTCTTTTTCTGTGTGACTTATTTCAGTTAGAATCATCGTACCTGAATCCACTCATTATGCTGCTACGGGCCTGATGACATAGATTTCATTGCTGAGTGATACTGCATTGTACGTAAGTACCACAAGTTCTTTATCCATTTTTCACTTTCTGTGATATTGAACTTGTACGGTAAACGAGGTTCTTGTAAACAGAGGCGTCCCAAACTTTGGGGTGGCTGTGTCTTTTTGATTTTAATTTCCCTAAGCTATAGGACCATAAGTGGAAGTGCCCTAGGCTCTGTTGCTTTGTTGTATAGATGTTTCAGGAAACACCATACACTTCTCCCGAGTGTCTGTTGGCAATTTACATCCCGCCCATCAGCATAACAAGGCTCCCAGTTCTCCATGGCCTGTCCTGCCTTTCTGGATTTTACACTTTTTTCAGATGGCCCTTTTGACCGGGGGGAAGTGAGACTTCATTGTAGTGCAGATTTCCTTTGCAAGCTTGCTTGGTTGGCCAAAAAGGGCGTATGCGTTTTTTCCTGAATATATTCAGGAAAAAACGCATACGCCCTTTTTGGCCAAGTGCATCATTGTGGACGTTCTGCCTCTTTTCCTATGCTTTCAATGCAATTCCAGTCTACCTCCTGAAATCGGTTTCCTGCAATTCTGCCCCGCTTTCGAGTCCTCTTGGCAGCCTTACTTCAGTATATTTATGGACGATAGCTGTCATTTATAACTCTGCAGGTTTGTGAATTACAGTGCCCCTGAGCTCCTTTCTTCAACTCGCTTTCTTGTGAGCTGGCCGCAACACCGCAGGATGGCTTCAGGCCCTAATCTGGTTCCGGCACGGCACGCTGAGCCTTTGGTTATTTCCTCTTCCTGGTGGGAAATGCGAGTTAAATTTGCCCGTCCAGACACCTCCAGCTAGTCTCTCATTGGTTCTCCCTATTCCTGTTCATCTTCCGCAGAAATTGCAAACTGGGCCAAACAGGATGTTAAAGGCACTGACTCTCCAAGTGGCGAGAGTGTTAGTAAAACGTCTGGAATGTTGCACCCGAGTACCAGGGTACGAAAACTGAAACATATTTGAACACGTCTCCCGTTCACACGGTTGATCATACTCTGGGTTCCACATGCATGTTTTAGCTGAAGGAAGAATACCTTAAACCTGGAGAGTTGAGACCCGTGGAATGGGTACCATGCAATATGACTTCAAAGGGTCTTCATTTGTTCACCGAACCTCTCCAATCCTATCACTGCTGCGTTTATGCCCCTGTAAACATGCTTGATTCTCTTTCGGAGACATAGCAATGCATAGGTTTTAAGATACTTACTAGTCAGGTACATTCTTAGGCGTTTAATATGCGGTGTTGAGTCCATTTCGTTGAGCAAGGAGTAGCTCTTGTCTATTCCATATTTGGCTTAAGGAACTTTATCTGTGCTCATTTCAATCTCTGGTTTTATGCAGCACCCCAACTCACCTTTCCCCTTAAGCAAGCATAAGTTGGTTTTCTAAATTTGAGACCCTGTTCTGTTCTGTAATTCAGTTCCTGTGTAGCCAAGTTTACATTCCGTGTATTACTGATATCTTATGATGTTTCTTTTTCTGTGTGACTTATTTCAGTTAGAATCATCATACCTGAATCCACTCATTGTGCTGCTAAGGGCCTGATGACATAGATTTCATTGCTGAGTGATATTGCTTTGTAAGTAAATACCACATGTTCTTTACCCATTTTTCACTTTCTGCGATGTTGAACTTGTACTGTAAACGAGGTTCTTGTAAACAGAGGAGTCCCAAACTTTGGGGTGGCTGTGTCTTTTTGATTTTAATTTCCCTAAGCTATAGGACCATAAGTGGAAGTGCCCTAGGCTCTGTTGCTTTGTTTTTTAGATGTTTCAGGAAACACCATACACTTCTCCCGAGTGTCTGTTGGCAATTTACATCCCGCCCATCAGCATAACAAGGCTCCCAGTTCTCCATGGCCTATCCTGCCTTTCTGGATTTTACACTTTTTTCAGATGGCCATTTTGACCGGGGGGAAGTGAGACTTCATTGTAGTGCAGATTTCCTTTGCAAGCTTGCTTGGTTGGCCAAAAAGGGCGTATGCGTTTTTTCCTGAATATATTCAGGAAAAAACGCATACGCCCTTTTTGGCCAAGTGCATCATTGTGGACGTTCTGCCTCTTTTCCTATGCTTTCAATGCAATTCCAGTCTACCTCCTGAAATCGGTTTCCTGCAATTCTGCCCCGCTTTCAAGTCCTCTTGGCAGCCTTACTTCAGTATATTTTTGGACGATAGCTGTCATTTATAACTCTGCAGGTTTGTGAATTACAGTGCCCCTGATCTCCTTTCTTCAACTCGCTTTCTTGTGACCTGGCCGCAACACCGCAGGATGGCTTCAGGCCCTAATCTGGTTCTGGCACGGCACGCTGAGCCTTTGGTTGTTTCCTCTTCCTGGTGGGAAATGAGAGTTAAATTTGCCCGTCCAGACACCTCCAGCTAGTCTCTCATTGGTTCTCCCTATTCCTGTTCATCTTCCGCAGAAATTGCAAACTGGGCCAAACAGGAGGTTAAAGACGCTGACTCTCCAAGTGGGGAGAGTGTTAGTAAAGCGTCTGGAATGTTGCACCCGAGTACCAGGGTACGAAAACTGAGACATATTTGAACACGTCTCCCGTTCACACGGTTGATCATACTCTGGGTTCCACATGCATGTTTTAGCTGAAGGAAGAATACCTTAAACCTGGAGAGTTGAGACCCGTGGAATGGGTACCATGCAATATGACTTCAAAGGGTCTTCATTTGTTCACCGAAACTCTCCAATCCTATCACTGCTGCGTTTATGCGCCTGTACACATGCTTGATTCTCTTTTGGAGACATAGCAATCCATAGGTTTTAAGATACTTACTAGTCAGGTACATTCTTAGGCGTTTAATATGGGGTGTTGAGTCCATTTCGTTGAGCAAGGAGTAGCTCTTGTCTAGTCCATATTTGGCTTAAGGAACTTTATCTGTGCTCATTTCAATCTCTGGTTTTATGCACCACCCCAACTCACCTTTCCCCTTAAGCAAGCATAAGTTGGTTTTCTAAATTTGAGACCCTGTTCTGTTCTGTAATTCAGTTCCTGTGTAGCCAAGTTTACATTCCGTGTATTACTGATATCTTATGATGTTTCTTTTTCTGTGTGACTTATTTCAGTTAGAATCATCATACCTGAATCCACTCATTGTGCTGCTAAGGGCCTGATGACATAGATTTCATTGCTGAGTGATATTGCTTTGTAAGTAAATACCACATGTTCTTTATCCATTTTTCACTTTCTGCGATGTTGAACTTGTACTGTAAACGAGGTTCTTGTAAACAGAGGCGTCCCAAACTTTGGGGTGGCTGTGTCTTTTTGATTTTAATTTCCCTAAGCTATAGGACCATAAGTGCAAGTGCCCTAGGCTCTGTTGCTTTGTTTTTTAGATGTTTCAGGAAACACCATACACTTCTCCCGAGTGTCTGTTGGCAATTTACATCCCGCCCATCAGCATAACAAGGTTCCCAGTTCTCCATGGCCTGTCCTGCCTTTCTGGATTTTACACTTTTTTCAGATGGCCCTTTTGACCGGGGGGAAGTGAGACTTCATTGTAGTGCAGATTTCCTTTGCAAGCTTGCTTGGTTGGCCAAAAAGGGCGTATGCGTTTTTTCCTGAATATATTCAGGAAAAAACGCATACGCCCTTTTTGGCCAAGTGCATCATTGTGGACGTTCTGCCTCTTTTCCTATGCTTTCAATGCAATTCCAGTCTACCTCCTGAAATCGGTTTCCTGCAATTCTGCCCCGCTTTCAAGTCCTCTTGGCAGCCTTACTTCAGTATATTTTTGGACGATAGCTGTCATTTATAACTCTGCAGGTTTGTGAATTACAGTGCCCCTGAGCTCCTTTCTTCAACTCGCTTTCTTGTGAGCTGGCCGCAACACCGCAGGATGGCTTCAGGCCCTAATCTGATTCCTTCACGGCACGCTGAGCCTTTGGTTAATTCCTCTTCCTGGTGGGAAATGAGAGTTAAATTTGCCCGTCCAGACACCTCCAGCTAGTCTCTCATTGGTTCTCGCTATTCCTGTTCATCTTCCGCAGAAATTGCAAACTGGGCCAAACAGGAGGTTAAAGGGACTGACTCTCCAAGTGGGGAGAGTGTTAGTAAAGCATCTGGAATGTTGCACCCGAGTACCAGGGGAGGAAAACTGAGACATATTTGAACACGTCTCCCGTTCACACGGTTGATCATACTCTGGGTTCCACATGCATGTTTTAGCTGAAGGAAGAATACCTTAAACCTGGAGAGTTGAGACCCGTGGAATGGGTACCATGCAATATGACTTCAAAGGGTCTTCATTTGTTCACCGAAACTCTCCAATCCTATCACTGCTGCGTTTATGCCCCTGTACACATGCTTGATTCTCTTTCGGAGACATAGCAATCCATAGGTTTTAAGATACTTACTAGTCAGGTTCATACTTAGGCGTTTAATATGCGGTGTTCAGTCCATTTCGTTGAGCATGGAGTAGCTCTTGTCTATTCCATATTTGGCTTAAGGAACTTTATCTGTGCTCATTTCAATCTCTGGTTTTATGCAGCACCCCAACTCACCTTTCCCCTTAAGCAAGCATAAGTTGGTTTTCTAAATTTGAGACCCTGTTCTGTTTTGGAATTCAGTTCCTGTGTAGCCAAGTTTACATTCCGTGTATTACTGATATCTTATGATGTTTGTATTTCTGTGTGACTTATTTCAGTTAGAATCATCGTACCTGAATCCACTCATTATGCTGCTACGGGCCTGATGACATAGATTTCATTGCTGAGTGATACTGCATTGTACGTAAGTACCACAACTTCTTTATCCATTTTTCACTTTCTGTGATATTGAACTTGTACGGTAAACGAGGTTCTTGTAAACAGAGGCGTCCCAAACTTTGGGGTGGCTGTGTCTTTTTGATTTTAATTTCCCTAAGCTATAGGACCATAAGTGGAAGTGCCCTAGGCTCTGTTGCTTTGTTTTTTAGATGTTTCAGGAAACACCATACACTTCTCCCGAGTGTCTGTTGGCAATTTACATCCCGCCCATCAGCATAACAAGTCGCCCAGTTCTCCATGGCCTGTCCTGCCTTTCTGGATTTTACACTTTTTTCAGATGGCCCTTTTGACCGGGGGGAAGTGAGACTTCATTGTAGTGCAGATTTCCTTTGCAAGCTTGCTTGGTTGGCCAAAAAGGGCGTATGCGTTTTTTCCTGAATATATTCAGGAAAAAACGCATACGCCCTTTTTGGCCAAGTGCATCATTATGGACGTTCTGCCCCTTTTCCTATGCTTTCAATGCAATTCCAGTCTACCTCCTGAAATCGGTTTCCTGCAATTCTGCCCCGCTTTCAAGTCCTCTTGGCAGCCTTACTTCAGTATATTTTTGGACGATAGCTGTCATTTATAACTCTGCAGGTTTGTGAATTACAGTGCCCCTGAGCTCCTTTCTTCAACTCGCTTTCTTGTGACCTGGCCGCAACACCGCAGGATGGCTTCAGGCCCTAATCTGGTTCCGGCACGGCACGCTGAGCCTTTGGTTGTTTCCTCTTCCTGGTGGGAAATGAGAGTTAAATTTGCCCGTCCAGACACCTCCAGCTAGTCTCTCATTGGTTCTCCCTATTCCTGTTCATCTTCCGCAGAAATTGCAAACTGGGCCAAACAGGAGGTTAAAGGCGCTGACTCTCCAAGTGGGGAGAGTGTTAGTAAAGCGTCTGGAATGTTGCACCCGAGTACCAGGGTACGAAAACTGAGACATATTTGAACACGTCTCCCGTTCACACGGTTGATCATACTCTGGGTTCCACATGCATGTTTTAGCTGAAGGAAGAATACCTTAAACCTGGAGAGTTGAGACCCGTGGAATGGGTACCATGCAATATGACTTCAAAGGGTCTTCATTTGTTCACCGAAACCCTCCAATCCTATCACTGCTGCGTTTATGCGCCTGTACACATGCTTGATTCTCTTTTGGAGACATAGCAATCCATAGGTTTTAAGATACTTACTAGTCAGGTACATTCTTAGGCGTTTAATATGGGGTGTTGAGTCCATTTCGTTGAGCAAGGTGTAGCTCTTGTCTATTCCATATTTGGCTTAAGGAACTTTATCTGTGCTCATTTCAATCTCTGGTTTTATGCAGCACCCCAACTCACCTTTCCCCTTAAGCAAGCATAAGTTGGTTTTCTAAATTTGAGACCCTGTTCTGTTCTGTAATTCAGTTCCTGTGTAGCCAAGTTTACATTCCGTGTATTACTGATATCTTATGATGTTTCTTTTTCTGTGTGACTTATTTCAGTTAGAATCATCATACCTGAATCCACTCATTGTGCTGCTAAGGGCCTGATGACATAGATTTCATTGCTGAGTGATATTGCTTTGTAAGTAAATACC